>NC_043001.1:48479449-48491949 GCF_006345805.1 Octopus sinensis | reverse complement strand
GGAGCAGTTTGAATGGGAAAAGTTGCCCAACGCACCACATTCGCAGGACATTGCTCCGTCTGATTATCATTTATTCTGCAGTCTTCAAAATTATTTGAACAGAAAAAATATGAATTATGTAGATGAGGTCAGAACAGTACTGGAGAAGTATTTTTCGTTACGGACAAGTGAATCTTGGAGAAGGGCCTTGCAAGTCTACCAGATAGATGGAAGACCATTGTAGAAAACGAAAGAGAGTATATTTTAGATTAAAAAAGAACTTTACTTATCTTAATTTTGAAAAATAAAAGAAGTATGAAAAACCGCACTATTTAAGGGATGACCAATATATGTACATATATATATATATATATATATATATATCTATATAATATAATATATATATATAATATATATATATATATATGTAAATGTACAGATATATGTATAGTATGAGTATATATATATTATATATATATACCAAATCCACTCACAAGTCCTGGGTCGGTCTGAGTCTGTAGTTGAAACTTTCCAATTGTGCCGCGCAGTGGAACTGAACCAAAAACCACATATTCGTGAAGGAAGCTTCTTATCACTCAGCCATGTCTGGGCCTACATGCAGGAAAAAAATATTCTCTTATTGTGAAAAGACGTCTTCGTCATAAAAAATATTGACTGAAGCATAGATGCGATAAAATTATAAAATATAAATTATTGAATAAAATATATACGTGATTAAATTGCAAAGACATTAAAAAAATGCAATTCCTGCTGCGTTACAAAATCTATAAATATATAGAGTTCCTAAGAAGGAATGACAAGAAGAAAGTGTAGCTAGGAAACTTCGTTTGACTAGGGAATAAGATACCTTTCTTTATCAAATATTCGGAATTGAAATGTGATTAAATCGTTTAGAAAGTAATAATAGTAAAGGTATTAAAAGTGAGGAGAGTCAACAAAGTATACAAGAATGGAGAAGCAACATCGTACAACAAAATTAAAGTGAAGAGAAAAACCAAACTACAGATATGGCTCTACCACTCCATCATTATTACAACTACTGATTCGATTAGTGAGACTATTACAGCTACTACTATTACGACAAATACTATTGCACGCACTAATGACATAATCACAATACTACTTCCAGCACCATAATACGACTTCTCCCAATATCACAATACGACTTCTTCCACCATCATAGTAAGACTTAAATGATTTAGAATAGTGTACTTAGTATCAACATTGCTAGTAAGGGACGAAAGACAACTACCATTGCTGAAACTGTTTTACAGATATTACCACCAGCCAGCGAAAGGAAACGAACAACTACTATCATGTGAATTGTATAAGAAAAACGTCTGACCGTTCAAAGCGATTGTTATAAAACATTAATCTAATCTAATTGAATTTATTTTCCGTTTTCTTATTGTATGACTAAATAGGCTTAAACAATTGAAACCGGTGAGATATTTTGATAAAAATGTGAATGTGTTCCTCATTTAATTCAGGATAAATTCATATTATAATCTTTTCTACTCTAGGCACAAGGCCTGAGATTTTAGGGGAGGGAGGCCAGTCGATTAGATCAACCCCAGTACGCAACTGGTACTTAATTTATCGACGCGAAAGGATGAAAGGCAAAGTCAACCTCGGCGGAATTTGAACTAAGAACATAAAGTCAGACGAAATACCTATTTCTTTACTACCCACAAGGGTCTAAACACATAGGGGACAAACAAGACCAGACAATGGATTAAGTCGATTACATCGATCCCAGTGCGCAACTGGTACTTAATTTATCGACCCAGAAAGGATGAAAGGCAAAGTCGACTTCGACGGAATTCGAACTCAGAACGTCACGGCAGACGAAATACTGCTACGCATTTCACCGGCTTACTAACGGTTCTGCCAGCTCGCCGCCTAAATTCATATCATAAGCTAAAGACTTTTGCAAAGTGTATGTATGTATGTATGTATGTATGTATGTATGTATGTATGTATGTATGTATGTATGTATGTATGTATGTATGTATGTATGTATGTGTGCGTGCACGTGTAATTAATATAGATATAGGTGAGTAAATATATATTGTAGCATGAGTGACAGAATTGGATTTCTCCATTAAAAGCATTCCGATTTTATTTTTGTTTTACAGCTTTACCAGTCGTGAAGCATGTTACAGTTAATAACATTCCTTTAAATTTTACAATAATACAAGGAAGGCTACTACCATCTCCATGTCACATAGCCGGTACCTATTAAATGGGTGCCGTCTTGCAATGACTATTTAGTCGTAATTCCTTGCACAGGGAAGGCCATGTTGTTTCATAATGAATCACGTTACTATTTTTATGTACAAGAGTCGCAACATATATCTTAACAAAAATTATAAGCACGTATGCATATATATATATATATATATATATATAAACTTAGATATGTTTCGACCAATGATTGGTCCAGGCCCTGTCTAACTTAATAGCACCACCTGATAGGATTATTTGAATCCTGTTTAAGTCAAGTTTTGTTTATGGTCCATTCAAGTAGTGAGTTTTTGTTGGGTGAGTTGTATCCAATTATGGGTGGCTTATCTGGTATTCCTTATATATATATATATATGTATGTATGTATGTATGTATGTATGTATGTATGTATGTATGTATGTATGTATGTGTATGTATGTATGTATGTGTGTGTGTATGTATGTATGTGTGTATGTATATATATATATATACATACACATGTGTCTATCTATCTATCTATCTATCTATCTATCTATCTATCTATCTATCTATCTATTTATCTATCTATCTGTCTGTCTGTCCTTAATTACTAACTGTCTGGAGAACTGTCTTGGGAAAGTACCTCTGAAACCCTAAGGGCTACCGCCGGCGCATTTGGTTGCAGTTCTACAGAACACTTATTCTTACATTCCAGTATGCATTATTAATTATTTCAAAACTAATTCAAATACTCCTTTCATCATTTGATATATGCATATTTTCTTTGACATTAGTATGAAAGCACATTTATAAATGAATGGCAGTATAACTTTGTAATAAATATTCATGCCTGTCTATGTCTTGTATATTTTTATGTTTAAACGTTCAGTTATATACATACATGTACATACACACATATAAACACTTACACACTTGCACTCCTTTCTTTGTTTCCTGTACACACACATACTTACATTCTTACACACGCCTATGTGTATAGTACACTAAAGTACTGTTGCTGTATGTCTCTAGTTCAGAGATTTAGAACTAATAGTTTATATATATATATATAATATATATATATATATATATATATATATATATATATATATATAATATATAGTATAGATATATATATGTATATGTATATGTATATATGTATGTATATATATATGTATATATATGTATATATGTGTGTATAATATATATATCTATATATATATATATATATAATTATATATATATATATACATACACACACACATATACATATACATATATGTATGTACATATATAAATGTCCAGCCCTACACTCTTCGGGTTGACTCCAAATTTTTTCTATTAAGTGTATGCATGTATGTATGTATGTATGTATGTGTGTATATATATATAATATATATATGTATGGTCGGTACATCGGCGACTAAATCGGCAACCCCACCAAGCTTTCTTGGTGAGGAGGGTGTTTATTGGATGAAAAACAATACCCGTCAAAGGGCGGAGGAACTCTTGAGAGTCAAAGGCCATCTAATAAATGTCTTAAGGCTGTATCATGCGCAGGGACATATAAATAATCGGACTGAATACCCGATCGCGCGGTTAAACCATTGGGAGTGAAAGACTCCTAGCCTTTGTTAGGGCATCCTTCTAGGAGAAGGTAACTCAGGTAACTGGGATAACTCCGTTATAAAACCTGCGGGTCAGTGGTTACCGTTGATGTTGACTTGTTCTTCTTTTCGGATTATGGCTGCTGTTGCTTAGTGAGTGGGATTGACTCAGTGCACAACCTTTCCTCACTTAAAAGAATCTTCTTGTACAGGCATTGCACGATAACAACATTGATTAAGCTTCGTGCAATGGCCATACTCGATAACGAGGGGGCAGCCACCATATATATAATATATATATATATATATACCCACATAATAGAAAAAAAAATTGGAGTGAACCGAGAGTAGTGTTGGACGATATCCTTGTTGCTTATTTTGGAATATATATATATATATATATATATATATATATATATATAATATATTATATATATATATATATATATAATATTTATATGATATATGTATATAACATAATTAATATACACTATTAGAACGAGAGCTACTAATACTTTCTTTAATGGATCACTTTATACGAGGGTGAATCAAAAAGTAATGCCATTTTGTTTAACGGGTCATCCCATAAGTTCTGTTCGAATTTTGAATAAAGAAAACAAGTGATCAAATGTTATATTTAATTGAAATTTAATCATCAATTGCATTTCTCGTCCTCTTTTATGTTCGATAGTCGAAGTGTTCATCAGATAGGTTTCCCCTAATAGTACATTTTACTTGATTCAACTTCACTCTCAAAATAACCTTTGTCACATGACTCATTAGGCTTATCGTTCTGTGATTGTTGCACTAGATTGTTCCAGACATTTTAGGCAAGGCAATGAAAACTGATTCCAGCATTTCCTCAGGAACATCCCCCGAGTTGTAATCATGGTTCGTTATCTATGTTAATTTTTCTGCTCCAAAACTCCCCAAAGCATTTACTAGCTCAAACGTGATATTGTCATTTCCCGTCGCTTTTCCACTTTCCATCTTGTCCATAGCCGGCTTGATTTCAGCTGCTGTAATCATATGGACATCCATAGTTACTTCTATAAATTCAACACTTTAAATATGGATCTGAATTTTACGAAAAACTCTGATTTCTTTCAATCTGATGCTGACATCATTCTTGCTGAACACGAATCACTAATAGATTATGAAAATAAACTCTGGACACGTTCTGAGAGAATAGTTAACTTCGATATAATAAAGGGACTCAATGACACCGTTCTGGCCATGGACCCTGTTGGCATACATATTCTTTTCCAAATGGAGTTTTGGTATCCTAAATTAGGGGAAGGTTTAAATAGGGATGATGCTCTCTTCACTTTAGATAGATATAGCAAAGTGGAACTGGAGAGAAATAGGAAAAAACTGTTTGAATTCATTAAGTTCTTTAAAAATTTCGGACTTCCTATCATGATGGAAAGTTGCATTTGTGAGAGATGGATATAGGGGAAAACATTAGATATGCTTAGTAATAGAGTAGAAGGAAATTCTAACAATGACAATATGAAGCCATATAATAATAGGCAGAATACGAAACATCGGGTAACTTGAAAGAGCATTACGAACACTACAAATAAAGTGTATACTAAATCCTCTTTGAACAACAGTAATGATAGTGCTACTTATAAAATTGGGGATAAAACTAATGTATAGAAGGATTCAGTACAATTAAATTGTCGGAGAAATTTAAGCAATATGAATGTAAAAGAGAAAATTAAAAGTAAATTAAATGGAAATTTCTATTTGAATGTTTAAATCGTAATGGCTATAATAGTCTCCCTAATATGAAGTCTGATAGGAGCGGTGTATTGTGGTATAATCCTGCATTGGGATTCCAGGTATCATCTAAATTTGAAATGGTTTTTACAGTGCAGTGGACAAGCATTTCTCAAAATCCAATGAATATTACAATATCTTCAACAAACACACGGTAGAACTATCGTATGCATCACCATACAACTCTGAATACTATACTAATAAATTTTATAACTTGAAACTCAGCCAAGTAAATAATAATATTAACGATAAGTTTGGTAGTAATGAGAATAGAAAAACCAACCCAAGATATTTGAAATTGCTAGGCAATAACAAAGACATAAATAATGGGAATTCTAAAAGATATTCGAATGCTAGAAAAGGTAGATATTATAGAATCGTTACTAATAAAATTGATTATATCATGAACCATGAAAATATAAATAAACTAAAAAGGAAATGGTGTTATCGAAATTAACAATAACAATAATAGTGTAAGTTATACAGATAATTAGAATAATAATAACGAGAATGGTTATAATAATAATAATAATAATAATAATAATAATAATAATAATAATAATAATAATAATAATAAGAAGAAGAAGAGAAGAAGAAGAAGAAGAAGAAGAAGAAGAAGAAGATGAAGAAGAATAGCAACAACAACATCAACAATAATAATAGTAATAGCAATAATAATGGTAGTAATAATAGTGGTAATAATAATAACGGTGGCAATAGCAATTATAATGTTAATAATACCAACAACAATAATGATAACAATAATACCAATAGTAGTAACTTGGATAATGCGAATAATGATCATATTTATAATAATATGAAAAAATGTAATTTTAGAAATAGAGCCATATGTTCTGTAGGAAATGAATGTCATTGTAAACACATTTTATACAGATTCACTGTTCGGACTATAGCAAAAGAATACTTATATTTAGGTGGAACATTTGATATCTTTAAAAAATCGATGACGCAACCACGTCACGTCATTCAAACGTATAAACAAAAGACACAACACATCCCTGGCCTACGTAATCTGGAATCTGACACAAAAAAAAGATTCAGCACTGCATTTCCTGGTTCGTAATAAAAATTGCATGCCCATAGGTTGCAAATTCCAGATTATGCAATCTTTGTTTCGAAGAGACTTTGTGTATAATACTATCCAAACAAAGATTAATTACGAAGTATCCGGTGCTTATTTATTAGATGTAACCATAGATTTGGAAAAGCTATCAGGAAATACAGGAAAAATGTTCAATAGAGAATGATTAATTATTTAAGTAGCTTCTAATATCCATCTCGGAAAACTTATAAATGGTATTTCAAAAGTAAGCATCTGGAATATAACAAGCTGGCTTTAGACACAATATCAGTGTCCTTGGATTATTTGCAAAGGGAGGCCATCCCTTCCTCGCAAGCCTGAGTGATACGCTCGAACTAGTTTCGGGATTGTTGTCCCTCGTCAACGGGCGGTAACCACCAGGTAGCGATGAAAGTGAAGGCTTTTACCGTGACGACGGTTTGGATATTTTCCATGGGTGTGATGGTCAAATCCTCGGTAAATTTAGGAAGCAACTAATTTCTAACTTTAATCAATTAGGAATTAAAATTATAGTAGTTCCTAATCTCTGTATAGTTGATTATTGAGAGATTTCTCTTGATTTAAACTCCTCGTGTAAACCTTTCCATAAGCTTAATGAGAAACTCACATATATATATAAACAGGCTTGTCACCCTCCTATAGTATTTAAAAATCTGATAGCTAATATCAGTAACAGAGTGTGTAACTGCTCTTATTCCAAAAATATTTTTGAGAAAGCTGCCCTTTATTATAACAATAGTGGCTTCAAAGATAAATTAATATATAATGTAATATAATACTGAGCGTAGTGTTTTTATATAGTTGTATATATATATATTTTCTCTAGTTTCAGTTTAGAGCTGCGGCCATGCTGATGTCCAAAATCACGCAGTAGGGGTGAAAAGAGAGGAAAGAAAATAGTAATTCAGTGGAGGAAAAGTAGTGAGTGTAATAACCATGACTGAGAGGGAGTGAGAGAAAGTAAAAGAAATGGGCGAGAGGAAATGGCAAAGGGAGTGTCGTGTATTTTCTACTATAATAATCTTTTATAATAATACTTCGTCACAACATATGAATGAGAAAGGAAGGGGTGATCCACCGATGGAAGTCGGATGGTTAAAAGTCAACGGTGAAACAAAAATCAAACAGCGCTTCAACTGTGAGTATGTGTGTGTGCGTGCAAACGGGAGGAATGTGAATGTTTGTGCGTGTATGTATGTTTGTGTTTGTGTAAAATATATTTATATATTTGAGCGAGTGTATATGTGTTTGTGTACGTTTATTTATGAGTCTATATGACTCGGGAAGGAGCATTACTTACTAGTATATACACATATACACACTTATATATGTCTATAGGTATACATATACATACGCATACACATGCGCATATATATTCTTGTGAACGTAAAGTTAATAATCAATACTCATTTTCAAATTTGAATATAAAGATCTCCTAACCAGTGGTTTTAGACTAAACTTTATACAGAACCATAAACATCCCAGCGTGTACTGAAATGCTGTTTAATTAAAATATCCATTATCAGAAGATTTCTTAAATGTATCGTCAATTTGTATTTTATCCAGAGAAAATTTAGATGCCGAATTAGCTAGAATAAATGCAAGTATTGTCAATAACTGCTATCCTAACTTATTGACAAATACATCGATTTCTAACGCAGATAAAAGGCCAGAAAATTTATGGGAGGGACTGTCGATTGTATCGATCCTAGCATTTGACTGGTACTGTTTTATCGACCCTAGATAGATGAAAGCTAAAATGAATATCGATGGGAATTGGACTCTGAATGTTAAAAGACATAACGACTGCAAGCCATTTTGTCCGTTGCTATATCCATCCTGCCATCTTATAAACAAATATTAGACAGTTCTCATATAAATTGAATAACACACAAGGCACGAAGTGTAATCCGGTCAATGTAAATACAGTAACACACGGAATATCTTTTATCGTTATATTTCCTTTACTTGTTTCAGTCATTGCATTGCGGCCATGTTGGAGCACTACTTTCAAGGATCTTAGTCGAACGGATCGGCTCCAGTGCTTGATTTTTAAGCTTGGTACATATTCTATCAGTTTTCATTCGTCAAACCGCTAAGTTGCACGGGCGTAAAAACCCCGAACACCTACTGTCAAACAATGGTGTGGGACAAACACAAACACATACATACACTATATATATGTGTGTGTGTGTGTGCTTACGACAGGAGTCTTTTATTTTCCGTCTACCGAAACTATTCACAAGGCTTTGATCGGCGCGGAGCTATAGTGGAAGAAACTTTCCCAAGATAGAACCCGGAACCATGTGGTTGGGAAACAAATTTTTTACGGTACAGTCACGCCATTACAACGCTCAGTTCCACCCTGCTTATAACATAGTTAAAATAAATCTTATAAATGTTCTGAAACAGAAGTTAAACGCAAGGTCATCCCAAGTTATATACCATAAAAATGAAAATAGTTACTCTTACGAATAGATCTACTGGGATATTATAAATAATTGCCAACGTAGTATTAACTTGCTTTCCGGACTAAACCAAACATTTCTTTGGGGTAGATGAGCAGGTCAATAATAAAAGAAGACAGACTTTATAGTAGTTTAGTCAAAGAAATTTCCTTCCATCAAAATACACACAGACGTGTGTGTGTGTATATGAGTGCATACATATGTCTCTATGTATTTGTTGGTACTTATATTGGTGCTTTTCTCTCTCTCTCTCTCTCTCTCTCTCCCCCCTCTCTCTCTCTATATATATATATGTGTGTGTGTTTATATATATGTATATATATATATATGTGTGTGTGTATGCATGTACGTATGTATACATACCTATATATATATATATATATATATATAGGTGTGTGTGTGTATGTATGTATGTATGTATATATACATATATATATATATATATAATATATATATATATATATATATATATATATATATATCCATATATTATATATTATAGATATATCTGAAAATGAGAGAGAGAAAGAAAGGAAGGGGGAATGTGTAAGATTGAATATATAGTTTCATGTTAATTTCACGTATTGCTCACATGTTACAATATATTCACACATCAACATACATACACATTCATATGCACACAAACACACACACACATATATCACAAATCTAAAACCACAGAACTTCCTTAATTTTAATAAATATGCAAAATGGCGGTGCCCCAGCATGGCCACAGCTCGTGAGCTGAAACTAGATAAGTTAAAATATAAAAAAAAGCACTTTCTAAGCAGCAGAAATTATAAAAACGGTTTTCAACATACACAGTCTTAAATTAAGCTACGATAAACATGAAGAACATAATATCATATGTATACGTCGTCCAAGAAAATCAGCCCCTCATATATATGCAAAATCGTTGACACGTGCGTAATGAATAACTTGCTGCAGGATCTAAATGTATGAAGCATAGTATATTCTACAAAACCAAACACCGTACACTATATATAGGAATGACCGTAGGGAATTTCAAGAAAAGATTACAACTATACGCCGTCATTTAAATATATCATAGAAGGGAATGCGACAATATTAAGAGATTACACCTGCAGACTAAAAGTACAAATTACCAATTACTACGTCAAATGAAAGATTATTAAAATATCAAGATCCCATCAGAATGGAAAGAAACTGAACTTTGCTGAGCAAAGAAAAACATATATAAACAAAACTCGCATAAGAGCAATCTCTATTAGAACACCAGTGAAGAGAATTGTCATTTTGAGAAGCACCTCTTACGTAACTAAGCTATATCATATATACTTCCCAAAGGCATGAAATCTCATGCATTTAAACATAAATAAGCATGTATGCACACATTATTTTCAGTACTCTTAATTTTCGCATTTCCTTCTATCTTTCTTTCTTTCTTTCTTTCTTTCCTCTCCTATTGACGCATTTCTTTTCTTACAATTCTTTGATATTGACCGAGATACAGCTTTCAGCTTTTGATCTATTATACCTTAAAAAAATTATTTTTCATATCAGCTCTTGAGTTTCATTGTGCTATTAAGTGGAAATAACTTTGTTCTGTATAGAATAAGGCACCTTAAAACAGACCTTGTTCTGTGTATTTTGAGATGAGTAAAAAACAAAAAGATAGTCTAATGATTAATCCTGGGACATGAAACTATCAGTAATCGCGATGGTATATCTATATTTGTAATATTTTATATGCATACATAGATATGCACAAATAATTCCGCTATTCCTCCCCCATATATATATATATAATAAATTAATAAATAAAACATATGCATATATACATACATATATGTACGTACCTACCTCTACATGTATATATACACGCATATATAGGTACAGGACACCAAAAAAAAACGTCGAACACAAAGAGAAACGAAAACATATACACAAAACCAAGGAACTGGACATTTTTCTTAAACAACGAAAAAATAGAGTACAGGACAAATAACACAAGGAAAATTCCCCTTCTTCAGTCGCTATGGTTTCATCTACTCTGCGTTTCGAAGGTGAAGGCGATACGCATCTTCGATAGAAACTTTCCTTCCCGCGATATATATATATATATATATATATAATATATATAGTATATATATATATGTATGTATGTATGTATGTATGTATGTATGTATGTATGTTTTGCATGTTTGTATTTGTATATATATTATATATATATATATATATATATATATAAATATGAACAAGAGGCGCACGAAACTTCGTTCATTAAAATATATGTACGCACAATCATGTTTAAGATGTTCGTGGACATTAGAACGATGGAATATTTTCGTTGCAGAAATTGTCACCGGAAAAAAGATTTTCCGTACAAGCAATCCGTGTCAAAATGTATCACTGCGTTATGATTGATGCCGTCGAACCGTAGGATGCGTGCATTTCCGTATCGTTACGCTTCATTTGTTAGACACCGAATCCGTCGTTCGTAGTCGACTAAAAAACAACCTTTCTTGTATTTAATTAACTAGAGACGCATGCAGCAACGCTTATTGAAATATATGCCTACAATTACATATTTATTTAACATGTTCGTGCAGATTTAAACGTGGAAAGACCGCTTTATTTATCTCTAATTCAATACCAAAGTTTGATTTGAAGAGAATTTCGCTGCTATATCTCCTAAACTTTTTAGAAGTGTATTTTCAGCACCGTCATAACAAATGTATGATACGATTGTTCTAGTCTTTACTATCCTGTCATTTGTATATCAGGGAATTTATTGTTCGATGTAGTCTTAATCAAGACAGTAGGATGTGATCTGTTAGAGTTTTAGTTTTTTCTACATGGGGTTCAGCAATCCGGCGTCAGGTCCTTGCTCAGTAAATTTGTCTCACAATGCACATCTCTACCTTTTCCATTCCTTATCTATCTTCAGTCTGTATCATACAGTCTCAATTTCCTTTCTTTAGAGTAGGCAACTGAAGTGTCAAGCTAGTTAGTCATCAATTACTTTTGGAGACGATTTGAACACTGTCTTATTAAAGGGGGGTCACAAGGTGACAAGCGGATGTTTCAGTTATATATATATATATATATATTATATATATATATATATATATATATATATATATATTATATATATATATATATATATATATATATGTATATATATATATATATGTATAATTAAATTATGGTTGCAGAACAAACAAATATAAGGTCATCCACGTAACATTTCTTATCTCGAACATTTAATCACATAATGCTTTTTCTTACGCATAGAATATACATGCATAAAATCACGGAAGATGAAACACAACTCATCAATACAAACAT
>NC_043001.1:48469449-48476949 GCF_006345805.1 Octopus sinensis | reverse complement strand
AAGATGAAGGGTAAATTTGCTCATATCGGTGAGGTTTGAATTTAGAGCGCAAATTCCAGAACAAAATTGCAAATCATTTTGCCGTATGTTCTAACAATTCTGTCAATTTACTGTCTTTGGAAGTTGTTGTTGTTCTCTAGTGAAAGGACAAGCTTGACTGTATAAGCCGAAGGTAAGCAGATAATTGGTCGAAAAAGTGAGGGCAGGCTACAGATCTCTTGTAATGAGAACACAAAGTTTCCTATTAATATAAGAGGCCAGATATGCAGTGACCATCCAGTAAGGCGGACCATACAATAAAGGTTTCATCAGAGGATTTTCTTCTATTCCACTGTTCAGTTTCTGTCATTTAGGTTCAGATCAGCTAGAATTAAAAGCAAACTTTTGAATAAAGGTTTCCTAGCCATGGAAAGCCTATCTTCCATACCAAAACCTGTGTAACTCATACCGCATTATACAATGTGTCGTTTTATTAAGACAGTACGGTGTGACACTGAGGAAGATTTAGTTGCTTTTCTAGCAGGTTGAACGACCGCTCAGAGGCTCCTTTCTTGACGTAAAATAGTTACTGTTATTTAATCCAAGTTCAAAACTGATTGAGTAGGTCTACGATCAAAAGCGTTCTACTCACGGCCATCCCGTCTATTTAGGAGCAAGAAGACTACTATCTAATGATCTATGTTCTATAACAAAGTAGGATGTGATATAAGGGAAATTTAGTTACTACTTGTCACAGGTCTCCTTCATTAGCTCGTAATATTCCAGTAAGTAACGGAGGTGGATACAACAGACAGCGCTTGAAATTAATCAACTTATTGATACTACAGCTATTTCTGTGTACTTGACTTGTATGTTATGTTTATATGGAAGTTGCTGGTGTAGTTGTTTGAAATAAACAAGTCACAGAAAAGAAATCCATAGACAAAAAAAATCACTGAAGAAAGTTACAGGAAAACTTCATAAAATTGACTTATTTAAAGTTTCTTTTTCGTTTTGTTGTTTTCTTTAAATTATTGAATAAAACAAATTATTTTTTTCACATACGTATAATGTTATTTGTGGAAAATAAAACGTGTTGTCATTGTTTACGAGCCATGTATTGTCAGTCAATAAGCAACGCAAATATCTTATTTGCTTGCATTGTCATTATTATTATTATTATTATTATTATTATTATTATTATTATTATTATTATTATTATTATTATTGTTTTTGTTGCTGTTGTTGTTTTTGTTGCTGTTGTTGTTTTTGTTGCTGTTGTTGTTTTTGTAGTCGTTTTATTGTTCTTGCGTTTGCATGAGAAAAATGTCGTTTTGGAGATCATATATATTTACTGAATTTTGTTTTGAATAAAATAATATTAGTTTTTGTTGTGTGATTTTGTTATTAGGTCAAACGGCTTCGTCTCAGGCTAGTTAGCTTTGTGAAATTTTTGTGAATTTGAAGACCTTTTGTTAGTGGGTAAGAAAGATTGCTTCCAAACCACATGCTTTCAGGTTCAAACACACCGCATGGCACCTTGGGCAGGTGCCTTCTATTATAGTCTCGGTCCGATCAAAGCCTTGTGAGTGGATTTGGTAGGCGGAAACTGAACTGAAAGAAGCCCGTTGTATATATATATATTTAAGTAGTTGAATGAATTATCCTAGTATGGATAATTCGGTTCACCGATACCCGGGTAGCAAATTTACGTCAGAAAGCACGGTTGAAGCTACATGCCAAGGGCAGAAAGGAATTTTGTTAAATCGCCGTTCGACTCCATTCTTTCATTTATCTATCTATATATATATATATATATATATATATATTATATATATATATATTATATATATATATATATGTGTGTGTGTGTGGTGTGTGTGTGTGTGTATTGGTTTCAAAGATTTGGCACAAGTCAAGCAGTTTCACGGCAGCGGGTAAGTCTTTTACATCGACCCTAGTGTTCAAATAATACTTACTTTATCGGCTCTGAAGGGATGAAAGGCAATATTGACCACGGCGGTATTTGAACTAAGAATGTAAAGTGGGAAGAAATGCCGCCGAGCAATTTTGCCGGCGCGGTAACGACTCTGTCAGCTTGCCTTGTACACATCTTATCAACTCAGAAAGGGATGAAAGACAAAGTCGACCTCGGTGGAATTTGAACTCAGAACGAAATGACGGACGAAATGCCTTTAAGTATTTTACCCGGCCGGTTAACGATTCGGTCACCTAATAATTACAGTCACATTATTAATAGATATTATCTATTACTGATAATGCTTATCCTTTTGATCTCCCTTTCAGCACTTTGTTATATATATATATGAAACGAATACCAGTTTTGAAGATAACATATTCATCCTTCTAAATTAAGTTTAAATAAAAGTAATTGCTCATTTGTATATTTGGCATAAATATACGTCAATACAATACATAAAAATCAATTAGTAAAATCCTGTTTAAAACTATGAATTAGAATATAGGTAAAAATTAGATGTAACGAGGCGAAAGAGGCACTTTAGGGACACATAATGATTGATAAGGTAACAGATTGTGATGAAGAAACGTTTGATAAATTAGTCGATTAACCGATTGATCAACTGATTTATTATTTAATTGACTGGTAATAAAACTGAAGTGAAACACAGCAAGTGCGTGCATTTTATTAACTGTATGGCCCTCCCAAAATGCAACAGTATCAGTTTCAACACATGATGTTATATTTATGATCTTGCAAAACAAATATAAAACAGAGAAGAGAAATTTATTTTTTAAAAATCACAAAATTATCTCTTGAACTCTATTTTCACTATAAGTTAAATACTCTGTAATTCACTGTAAGTTAAATACTTCATTCACTTTAACCAGTGGTTCTGAAACTGACAAATATCAGCCCTATCACCAACTAAAATTAGTGAAATTTTTTTTGCTCGTCTCTTTATTAACCAGACGACAAAACTATATGAGTCATATAATTCATTGTTTTCTTCGTCATGTTGTTGATCGGGTTTAAAAATTTAACAACCATCCTAGTTTTATTAAAGAAAGCATTTTGTTCGATTCCTCTTCAAACGTTGAAAGCCTATCCCTATGAGAAACCCCGATACAAACAACAAAATTTCTATTTCAGTAGAAGTTAAAAAATGTCCATATTTTCACAGCCACTCCTTCTATAATTAGTCATTTTTAACTACTTTTCATTTGATGTAGTTATATGAAAATTTAATTCGCAAATTTAAACTTATAGATCACATATTCCTTCAGTTAATGTGGAATTATCAATTTCGGTGTAACAACGAACAAATACAAAGGCATTATGGTTAAGACTACACAAATGTTATTTCCTGGAACTTGTAACATTTTTTTGCCTTAGAAGTGTTTTATATTCATATTTTCGGTAACAAATTTAAAGTGAATATTTGCATAATAAACTTTTTATGTTGGGATTTTACTTCAAAAGTCTATTTTCAATGCTTTTGTTAACAATACAAAATTCAGTATTTCCATCATAAAAGCCTATTCATATATTTTACCTCAGAAGTTATTTACAAAGTGCTCTCCAGAAGTTTTGAGACATTTTCAGGAAAGACATCTATTCCACTCAAAGAAGTACAAAATTCTAATTTCCATCAAAGTTGGGCACCCCTGGCTTCAGTGCACTTGGTGTAGAACTCCAGCCACTTCGTGAAGACCCCCATGGAAGTCTTCTGAAGTGAAGGTGTCCAGGACCCTTGTCACAGCCTCCTTCATCTTCTCAATGTCATCAAAACAACTGCCCCTTAAGTTCTTTTTCAACCTGGGGAACAACCAAAAGTCAAAGGGGGAAAGATCTGGACTGTAGGGAGGGTGAGGGAGTTTTGGAGCCCTTCTAAGTCAAGTAGTTGGTTACCAGGATCGAGCTGTGGTCTGGTGCATTGTATTGGTGCATGTGCCAACAAGCCGAATGGAAGAGCTCTGGCCTTTTTCGACGAAATCTCTTCCTGAACTCAATCAAAATCTTCACAAAGTGCCGTTTCTAAACTATTTGGTCAGAGGAAACCCAGTGAATCTAGATGATATCCTTACTTATTTCTTTACTGCCCACAAGGGGCTACACACAGAGAAGACAAACAAGGACAGACAAACGGATTAAGTCGATTATATCGACCCCAGTGCGTAACTGGTACTTATTTAATCGACCCCGAAAGGATGAAAGGCAAAGTCGACCTCGGCGGAATTTGAACTCAGAACGTAGCGGCAGACGAAATACCTATTTCTTTACTACACACAAGGGGCTAAACACATAGAGGACAAACAAGGACAGACAAACGGATTAAGTCGATTATATCGACCCTAGTGCGTAACTAGTACTTAATTTATTGACCCCGAAAGGATGAAAGGCAAAGTCGACCTCGGCGGAATTTGAACTCAGAACGTAACGGTAGACGAAATACGGCTACGCATTTCGCCCGGCGTGCTAACGTTTCTGCCAGCTCGCCGCCTTCCGTAGTGATACACTTACTGTCTAGAAAGGGGATCACCACGACCTTCCCAGCGGATTGCCTTGTCGGACAACTCGTGTCAGCGTAAAACATGCTCAGCTCATACAAGTTAATTCATCGGTAGTCTGGAGTATTTCATAATTTTCTGTAGCGTCTTTGCCCAGTCTAACACGAAATTTAATTGGGTAGCGAGCTTTCAAATTGTCTTCACATCACGACTACATTCTGCAAACAAATCAGGTGTGACAAGCTGTGTTCTGCAGAGTGTGTTCAAAGTGCTATTACAGCCGTCTCCTTCAATGTGGAATAACAAAAGTTGGTAGATCAGCTTATTAAGAGCATGGTAAATACTAAAATTACAACAATTTAGGGCAGTTGCAACTGCCTCTCTTAAAGATGTTCCTTAGCTCCTAGAATGTATCTCGCATGACTACATTTGTTTCTATAAAAACAGGATCGTCCGGTAAAAAATACTCAAATCTGTTATTTTAGTGTTGTTGACTTTTGGTCCTACCTAGAGCTACATTTAGCTGTTTATGACGAAACAGGCCCCAGCTGCATTTACCCTGTTGAAAGACTGGCCCTTAAAAAGGTTGGTATTGGAGACAAATGCTTTTGATAAAGACGAAAACGTGGATCATATTGCTAGGTGCCACATCAACTGCTAATTATTATTTATTTATTAATTTTTCTTTGCCAGCAGTTATTCTGAGTTGAAGAATTTTCACATATTTTCATATTGGAGAATGATTGATGCATGGTTCTGTTATATTAGCAATGATGCCTTTTCGGTTAACCTTAGCAGTCTAGCGGAAGTCAACTCCAAGTAACAATAACTTCACAAAAAACGACAAAAAGGATGACGCTTAACCTCAATTATATGTTGTGCATTAACTGATAAAGCAAAGACTTGGACTTCATCAATCATGATATGAAATGCCCCATAAATTTGCTGTGATTTGTAAGACTGTATCCTTTTTAATCAAGATGGGTGTTCTCGTTCAGAATTTGGAAGTTAACGTCATTGTGTACAGTTAGTCCTTCCTTTAATCAAATCAGCATATACTCCAGTTGTTACAATTGGATGAACTATCTGACCCCTTTCTACATATGAATATTTCAGTGTGTTGTGAATATAGATTTTTAGGGTTTTAAAGTATAAAATAACAGACCTTTGATTTACCAATTATTTGATTTTAAGGACACTATTTTATATGAGGATGAGTCAGAAAGTAAAGGAAATAAAAAAATGCATTATTTAATGAGTTTCGTAATTAATATTATATTAAATATTAAATAAAATACCCTGGCTACCTAATCTAATCCCTGTTGTCCGAGGAGATTATTCTATATTTTCGGTCATTTCAGATTAGAAGTCATAGTAATGAATAAGTCAAGATTTACATATTTTTCCACTATATCCATATACTTATGCTACAACTCCCTCATGTTGCATTTAGAACCTTGGAAAGATGACAGTAGAATTACTGTCCGTACTCCTTGTACACCGGCATAGTTATCTAGATTAACTAAATGGCCACATAATCCTTTATACTACATAACTTTAAGCTTTTATTGACGTGACCGTTTTGTAGATAAGTTAAGATATTTGCTTTAATTTGGAAGTACGAATCCACAGCCTATTGAAAGAAAATTTTTCCCATCATGCAAAGCTAAATTGAAATATTATCTGATTGCCGTCTGTGCTAATATACATTGCTTGTATTTTAACATGATAATTTTATTACTTTAAAGGTGTTGATTTCGTATTTATCTGAATATACGACTACCACTAGGATCTCCAAATGGATAACATAACATATATGTTATTGTGTCAAGTTACATCACAATTATCACCATAAGAAATACACGAGAGTGTCTTTAGAATGGTAGTTCTCTATCTTTATTCGTAAATATCATGGCTACTTCAAGTGTTGCTAAGTTATATAGTTCTCTATCTGAATTTCTATCTCTCCTAAATTTACAATAGGAAAGTGCTTATTTTCTGTCATAGCTTTCTCTTCTTCCTTACACTTGACTTCTTTTAATATTTTACACACTTTTGTCCATATATCATTTTCTCTTGTGAAATAGTCATGATTTTGAATCAAACAACCTTGATTATATATTTTATATATTTTAGTGTTATTTGCTTTTCACATGTTTATTACTCAGAGTTGTCGCTGTTCACTATCATTTAGGCGCACGATAGACGCACGATGATAGATTTGACTGTACGTTCTGAAACAATAAGGACCAAGTCCAGCTGACTTATACTATTTAATGCTATTTCCGAAGTTTTGATAGTATCTTTACTCCGGGTTGCTCATTAACTACCGCATATTTGCAGGGGAATCCCGCTGATGCCGTAATAAGACGCGAACCCTTTTAAAAAGCATGTTGTTATTTAATTTTTCATCAGTTGGATATTCTCTTAAACCGTTTAATGAAACACAAAACAAATAATCAATTCCAATTCATCTCTGATTATATTGCTGTGTTCACTTCCTTTAAGTGATCACTGTTTACTTTATATTGCCTTATTCTCTGCAGGTGGCAGTCCTCTGGCTCACAGCTTCTCCATTTTTCTTTTTCTTCTTTTCTTTTGTCATTTGAGAACGTCTGAATGCAGATGCTTAGATCTTTTATTCCCTCCTATGTTGAAGCAGTTCCTGTAATTAATTTTTCAGTGTTGTGCGGTATTAACAGATATCATTCATTTTGTCACGGTTATAAGTTTGAGTCTTGGTTCACCGCAAGACATATGCATCTTGATCTTAATTGTCTCATAATATGAACATTATTTTGTCCTCACATATTGTTCGGTTTCATTATCTCTTGTGTTTGCAATACCCTCCCTTTATATCTTCTCTTTTCTTTGAGTTCGTGTTGAGATTAGTTTTTCTTTTCCTGCAATTCTTTTTCTGTTTGTTCTCCTTTCTATTTCTTCTGGTGACAAATTTCCTGTTGTTTTTTACTGATCTTTCTCTTACTAATCATACGACAGTTTAAAAATTTCTTCATGTAATTAATTATC
>NC_043001.1:48399449-48464449 GCF_006345805.1 Octopus sinensis | reverse complement strand
TCTTGTTTTTAATGATAAGTTAGATTTGAAAAAAATTACTGCTATTTCTGTCATCTCAAGTAACAACTCAGAATCTCCTTCATTGGCTTGGGAGCCCTTTGTAACAAGCAGGTACAAGCAAAACGCCCCCCCCCGTCCAATGGAGGGTGCTTAGTTGTCAAACATTTAAACCAAATTTTCTCAAAACAACTTGTCCGACCGTCTCATACGCCTCCCCTTTGAGAAACACTGATTTAGCCTAAATTTGAGACACCAGCAAAAGAAGAAATAAAGATAGACTTTTTTCTATTCCAAAGAAAAACGATTTTATTCACACAAATATGCAACCGAAGAGTTTAAAGTACCAGTAATGATAAGGCTGTTGACTGGGAGAACACAAACATGGTTTAAACAGTAAGCTTGGCAAGAAAGAAACGTGCCTTTAAGCAGTACAAAAACAACAAAAAAATGAACGGTGCAGTTATGTACAGGTTGACGAAAGAAAAGCAGGACAAAAACGGCTTTATCGATCGCATTCTCACCTGGAATCGATTTTTGTAATTTTTTCAAGACTTATACACGCCCTGATACCGTCGGTATCTACATATCAAATTTGAGCGCAATCAGATGGAGGATGCCCGAGATCCTAGAACACACACACACACACACAGACAGAACTGATTTTATATAATAGATTTTGTTCGCTCACAATCCTGAGGTAAAATCTTGATGTTGAGAAAAAAATGAAAGTGAGAGCGAGAGAGATAGAGAGAAGGAGGGAGAGAGAAAGGAGAGAGATCCACTAATGATTAGTGATGGCAATCCCTTGTAAGTCGGTGCATCGAAATTCTAATTCTTTTTAATAATCCTGTTATTGAAATGTCACATTTTACTTTCAAGTAAACACTTATATTTATAACATGATATTGTAGGAAGATTCCTTTCAAAGTTCATCGGGTGTCACCTAAAAGCTGGAACGCGTGTCATAGACTCGCCACTTCTTGTCTTGATTCTCTCATTGAAAACTGCGAACTGAATAACGAAAGAAGCCCACCGAGCAGAGCACTTTGTTACCAAAGAATATTAATTCGTAGAAATTGTAGAACACAAAAACTATCAATAACAACAACCCATTATGGTCAGATCCGAACTCTGCTTTGCTTCTTAGTAAATAGATGCGAAATAAAAGTCTTGAGGGATAAGCTGCATGAATCTAAGTAATTGCTTGTAAATTTTACAGCACAGTATATCGATGTGGATTGGCAGAATCGTTAGGAGGCCATCGTGTAGAAAGATTTTCAGTATTTAGTTATGGCTTAGTATTTCCTGAAATAAAAGCCTGCCCAGGTCAACTTTAACATTCTCCCTAAATTAACTAATTAATTAGACAGGTTAATTAGTTAATTTACTTGTCAATGTTACCCGCCCCACCCACCATATTTTATTGTTGACCTTGTTCCAATATTATATATATCACTTTTACAACACTGTTGCCAATTGGAGTGGCGAGTTGTTTCTACTCCGAAGTAGCTATTTACTGAACTAGGTGGACTTGGCATAGTCATGAGTTAAATATACTGACCACTGACAATGTATTTTAGATGGTAAGGTACCAAGTACCGACCTATTAGCTGGGTCACACCAAATTTTAGAGAACCACAGCGATATAGCCATCAACAAAGTCCAGTACTTATTGTGGTATAATGTGAAAGCGCATTGATTTGTATTTAGAACGTCGGGCTTATAATGATGAGGTAGTCAGTTCGATTCCTGGACCGGGCTGTGTGATGTGTTCTTGAACAAGACACTTTACTTCACTCAGCTGTAGAAATGAGTTGCGACAGCACTGGTGCCAAGCTGTGTCGGTCTTTGTCTTTCCCTCGATAACATCTATCTTTCTACGTTTTACATAGATTGTTCTGGGATTTTGTTCTTAGTCGCTATAGAAAACAATATCATAGTCACGTAATAAATATGCCAACTGAAAGGGAGAAATTAGTTGAAATCACGTTGCAGGCACAACAACAAAAAGGTAAAATGACCGCCGGTAAAGCACAGCAAAATTAGTAAGGGAAGCAAAGCAGAATCAAACCCAACAGAAGGGTAATAATAATGTAGATTCACTCACAAGAGAGAAGTTAAATTCCCAGAGACCAATTATAAATCCTCTCTCTCCAACAAAGAGTATCATAAAAATGTTCAACTACTTATAAAATAAACATTTTTTATGAAGTAGGGATAATAAAAAAGTTACAAAAAACAGGATATGAATCAAGTAATACACAAATGTATATATATATATATATAGGAACTTCGGAAACAACCAATGAATAAGAGATAAACAAATAACTTTAGTAAATGCCATACTTGTAAACATTTTAATAAAAATAACTTGAAGCTGATAGGATCTGAAAAACCTGTCCAATCACAAAATAAGAGCTACGAAGAACTTTCATTATTTCAGGTAGAGCATAAATGTATAAACTTTTACAATCTATTTTCTAAAGAAAATAGATTGTAAAAGTATGCACACACATACATACACATAAGCATATATACATACATATATATAAATAAATGCATGCATACATACTAAAAACATAGAAGCTTGCATATATACACACAGGCACACACATACATATATATACATTTAATGCTACCAGTGGTTTCATGTTAACAAAATTATCTTAAAATCTTAACAAATTTTCAAGCCGATCGCATGGAGGAATGGTGTTCGCCTCCGTTTTGGACGAAAATTCGAAAAACCTCGGGAATTCACAAACAGATCTCGTATAGAAAAACAAGAAGTCAATGGCCGTTGCTCTTGGATGATACCTTTTGAGTGACTATTTATCTTGAGTTTGACTTTTGGGAAAAAAACCGTGATCATGAATATATTTACATTATATTATATTATATTCTGGTTATATGTAATGTTCGTATGTTTATATGCTAATGGGGTTTATCAGGGGGGCATGTATCTTCTATGGGTGGCGTTCATATTTTGTATATATTCAATGTTCATGTTCAGAGAAAGAAAATATCCTTCTGGGATTTGCGGAGTAGGTGGTGATTTCTCTTTGAAATGTCGGGGTGTAAAATATTGCTTGTGTATGCAGGTAGAGAAGTTTCATCTTTAATATTTAAGATGTTGTCTATTGACTAGATGATATTTAGATTTTCAGTGATATGGAGCTCCCTTGTATTTTTTGGCCTTAACAATGATGCTCCATGTTATTTGGAGGTTGCTTACCCTGGTTTCTTTCAATGTCCATATCATATTAACAGGGTTATCACATGTCTTTTACTTTTGTCATTGAATGACGCCTGGTGCTGTGCGCATCTTTCCTTGAACGAGTTGCACGTCATTCCGATATATGTGTTTATTACTCCGTTGGGATCCATCATTTTGACCTTGCATATAAGTTCTTTTACCAGACAGTTATCACTTAGAGGACAGCGGTTTGGAGATCTACTGTTACAGTGGGTATTGCTGGTGTGTCTAGTTTTATGGTGGTTGAGTATTATCGAGCTATATTGGGGAGACGACTATATCCAACATTAACAGACTTTACCCACACGCACTCTTATATATATTTTAATTGGAACATATGTTAACCTCATAAAGGGATGGTTACATCCAATGAAATACTGGTTCAATATAGCATTATTTGGCAATGAAATTCTTTTAAAACAATAGGTATATATTAAGCATATAGTTTATATCCAGTTAGATGAAGAAAAGAAAATGGAGAGCAGGAAGTTAATAATTATTTATTATTAACAAATTGGTCATCTTTATTTCTTACAACCGCTTCAATTAATACTCAATAATTTAGTTACAAATTTGTGCATTAAATTTGCAATTATGTAACATGAACATAATTTCATTAGACAAAAAGATATACCTTGAGATGTTACATGCCGACCAATCAGCAGACTGAAATGGCTGTAAGAAGTAATACTGACCAATTTGTTAATAATAAATTATTATTAACTTCCTAATCTCCATTTTCTTTTCTTCATTTAGTTGTATATATATATATATATATATATATATATATATATATATATATATATATATATATGCACACACATATGTGTGTGTATATTTGTGTGTGTTTGTGTGTGTTTGTGTGTGTGTATGTGTGTGTGTGTTAAATAAAATGAGACAACAAAGCCAAGGCTGTATGGGATTTTAAGAACATTTATAAAGAGAAAGTCAGTCTTACAGTTGTTTCTGGGATATTAGGAATATCCCTTCCTCAGAGACAATGTGAGATGGTTAAACAGAGGGAAATAGTAGAGTTCAATATAAGGAATTGTTTTGGAAAACGATGGAAATAAGAAGTTTAATGGGAAATAAGAGAATAAAATTAAAAATTAAAATATATGTAGGATGTTATAGCTGCAGTTCCATTATCCAAGGAAAGTGGGGAGATTGAGTAGAAATGCTTCTTGTCCATGGTATATAAATTCCGATTGGAATTTACATACCATAGAGTTGATATTTTGTCATTACAAATGGAAAGTGTGGTGACGTAGATTCCATGTGCTGTTCATTCAAAAGGGTCTATCTATCTATCTATCTATCTATCTATCTATATATATATATATATATATAGATACATAGATATATAGGTAAATAGATATTGTTTGAATGTCAAGGGGACATAGATTTCGTAATCAACACGAATTAATAGGAATTAAATAAATTCTTATTACGCTTTGTACTCGCCAATCGCTTTATTCCGAACCATACATATATTGAATCTTATATTCGACTAGTATCTCTATGTCTAAGTGAAATCATAATGTTCGCGCACACACACATGCATGTATAATCTCATATACATTCTAATTGCACACAAGTGTATGCCTCTGTGTGTGTGCGTGTTGGGGTGTCTTTTATATGCGATTCACTTTATCTTTTACAGTTCTCTCTCTCTCCCTCCTTTACTACTACTTCTTTCGTTTTGTCATTCCTAGACTTTTTTTTATTATCACACGTTCTGTATTAACTTTCAAAATCTGTCTCGCCATTCTCTGAAAGACTGCAACATAACCATTTCCATTTCGTGTTTATATCTACTTACGTTTATAGATTTTATGACTGGGATTTTATGTTTAAAGAAGACTCATTTCTTTGAAATATATAAATGCATATATGTGTTTGTTGCACTCGAAGATTTATCTCACGTAATACGGATATAATATCTATGCATTAGCTTATAAAATTAAAAATATTAATTTGTTTACTTACTTTTAGGTGTGAATGTATCTCACATGGGCTTAAATGTATGTGTGAGTATCTATATATACACCCACATAATGACTTCAAATTTTGGTACAGGGCCAGAAATTTTCGAGAGGAGGGGGAAGTCGATGTAATCGACTTCAGTTAGGTTGAAAGACAAAGTTGACTTCGGCGGAATTTGAACTGAGAGCGTAAAGACAGACGAATATCTACATACATAACAGCTGCAAATCGATTCCGAGGGTTACCATCGCTTGATGAGCAGCACAGATGTGGCTTTTCCGTCTTGTTAGGGACTTGCATTCTTTTGTATAGATGCGGCAATGTCAGGCACCTTTTGAAGTAGGTTTTACAATATTATTTTGCCGAACTTTCATGACGTTTCAGTCCCACTCTTGGCGCACATTCTTTTTCAGACTAATTTAAGATGGGCGTGTGTTTGCGCGTATTTATGCATACCGTAAATCCTCGAGTATAGTGCGCCCTTGAGTATAATACGCAGAGGATTTTTAGGGGGCTGTACCTCTGAAAACCTAAACCTTGTGTATAATACGCACTCCTTCTCTAACTTGAGTGAAGGAGATCTATATAACGGCCTTGGTTTGTAAAAATGTATACGGTAACGTCCTTTATTATTATTGTATATATAACATAATGTAAACGTGTTGCTTATTGTAAGTTATGGATGATTCTTTTATGACTTCATTGCTTTCAGGCTTAGCCTAAGGTATTTTCGCGCCCAATATCACAAAATGCGTCTGAATAAAAATTGTCGGACAGCAAATAGTGACGCCAACATTGCTTAGAAAATATTTTTCATTTTTAACCTCGTATACAGTACGCACTAAGGATTTTGACCTTTAGATTTTGGGGGAAAAATGCGGATTATACTCGAGAATTTACGGTATATATAAGTATATTCTGCTCGAGATTTCATCTTCCATGTCTCGGTACATATTCTCTGTGTCCCAAGTAAACGTAATCCTCGATTTTCTCACTTCCAATCTCTATTCAGCCTCATGTTGTTTTCGAGCTGCATGTATTTTACTTCCAAGCATTCATTTTCAAGCTACTCATGAACTATGAGTGTCCAGCTCTGTCTGCGCGACCTGCAGCTGATTTGTAGTGTTCGGCGAATTTTACAATATTATTGCGAATCGGAGTTGTGTTAGTCATCCGCCGTTGTTGTTCACGCACCTGTCTGGTCGAGTGTTTTTAAAGACCATTTTCTAGACATGCAACGAAGAGCTTTGAAGGATGGTGCCTTCCTACTTGGAACTTTTACTGGTGGCGAAAGCAGAGTTGCATGTGTGCGTATATATATAAGTTAAATATAACTCTTTATCACAGTTCCGTTTTTACATTACGGATATGTTATATCCTTAAGCCTCCAGTATCGTTGTACAGTTGATGTTGTTGACGATAGATAAAGAATACACTGTAACAGTGTTATAACAATACAAAATAGAAACAGCGGCAGTAACAAACAATCTTTTACAAAACAAAAATTAATATTTCTAACACACTAACTCGAACTGTAAACTGTACCTGGACTTCGAAGACCAAACTAGGAACTGCTCTGCTGATTACGTCAGACCACTACTATTAATATGTAGTGGTCCCGTCTATTCTCGTCAGGGAGTGTCGTACTCTCGCCACAATATCTCCCCTTTTGAGATTTCGATTTCCAAAGGAACAAAGAAATTTTATTTATTATTATTATTATTATTATTATTATTATTTAGTATTTTTTCGCTTGGGCCTTATCGCAAGGTGTTCTGTCTGCTTCTGTTTTCTCATGCTGGTTCTACGAGACTCCATTACTTCAATGCTGGGACATCAAATACATCAAAAATTACTTCCATAGGAATTTCTCTCCCTTCTTCTGTATGTCTCTTATTTAGCTGTTTTATGTGTCTCCTACGTTCCCAGCGTGGTCCTTTAATATGATACATCATACTTCCTTATTTTTTGGTTACAAGGCCATTCTCTCAGCCTTTTTTTAAAATCATTTCTGTAGGTTTTAAAATGCTCTTTATCTCCGTTGCATCTTTCGTACATCCTTTACATCTATATTTCCTCTGACAATAACTTATCTAAAATCGATTCTATTCTTCTCACGAACATCAACACTGCAGGTGACTTACCTGAATATTTACTTGGATTGGGGGCTACTCTATATACCCTTAAGAAATTTGTTAGTGTTTTGTCGTTACTTAATTCGTTCTTAGCTTTTCTTAACGCTCTTTTGAATGTTCACGAATCTTTCTATCTGCGCATTTAACCTCGGGTGGTAGGGTGGAGTGAAAATATGCTTTATCGCATGCATTTTACAGAAGTTCTTGAATTTATACCTCGAGAATTGCATTCCATTATCAGAAACTAACGTATCTGGAATACCGTATCACGTAATCAATTCATATAGGAACTTCATAGTCTTAGTGATTCGTTTATTGCACCTGCATACCTCTGACCACTTTGTACAGCTGTCTATCACGATTAGATTGTAAGCCCCGTTTACCGGTCCGGCCTAATCGATATGTAACCTAGACTATGGGTTCTCAGTCTCCGGCCACGATTGATGTTTTACCGGCGAGGCTTTGGTCGCGAGCGCGCAATCTCGACAAGTTCTCACTGAATTTTCGACATCCCGGTCCATAGTCGGCCAACAGACGTAGCTCCTTATCAGAGCTTTCATCCTCGACATTCCCGGGTGTCAGCTGTGTAATTGCTGCAATACACGTTTTGTAGTCAGTACATCAGAATATCGTCGCATATTGAGAAACTACTCCAATTTGTATTTTTATTCTACTTTTTAAAGCTTCTTTCATTTTTGTAATATACTCATCGCTTACAGTTTTCACTCTTATATCTTGTGCAGTCACTGGCAGTTCTTGGATAACATTAGTCATAATACTTTTTATTTTCTGCCAGCAGTGTGGCTATCACGGTATCTTCTAGTGGTTCCGTATTTTTGGGAATTAGACTCGACAAACAGTTCTCATGACCAATTTTTTTCTATGGAATATACTGCATTTTGAAGTTGTAATTTAGTAATATTATACCCCAACGTTGTAGTCGGTTCGCTGTATAGGTAGGTAAACTTTTCTTTGACCCATAAATTGATAGCAATGTTCGATGATCTGTTTGTAACAGAAAACTTCTTCCATGTAGAAACCTGTGAACATTTTTCACACCAAGGATAATCGATAGGACTTCTTTTTCTATCTGTATTTTTTTTCTTTCGCTATTAGCAAGCGCAAAACACGAATCACTGGTTTCGTACTTCCATCCTTATACTTGTGTAGCAAAACTGCTCATATTCTGTACTTCGAAGCATCAGACGCTATAACAATATCCATTTCAGGATCGAAATGCGCTAGAGACAAATTTGCTATTAGAATGTTTTTATTTCTTCAAACCCGTTTTGGTGTTTAACCGACTAATTCCACTTTACTTCCTTTTTTAATAAGTCATTCAATGGAGCTCTTAATTTGTACATGCTAGGTATGTAGATTTGGTAGTAATTTGCCAGCCCAAGAAATGCTTGTAATGTCGGTATATTTGTCGGAGCAGGCATACTCTTTATTGCGTCTGCCTTTGACGGGTCACACCGTCTACCATTTTTATGAGTTATTTGCCCCAAGTACTTAATTTGAGAACGAATTCGTATTTTTCATCACTCAAAGTGAACCCGTACTCTTCAATTTTCTTGAACACAGCTTTTATATGCTCCACATGCTGTTCACACGTATTACTGTTAATCAATATATCGTCCAAATAAAGGATTGCAGATTCGCAATAAGATAACATAGCGCCCATGATATGCTGAAATATTGCCGGTGCAACATTTAATCCAAAAGGTAACCGGATGTATCTATTCACTCCTCAATGTGTATTTATTGTCAGGTACTTTGAGCATTTGTCATTTACCTTAATTTGTAAATAAGCATCAGACAGATCCAATTTGGAGAAAAATTTTCCACCATTTAATTTTGCGAAAATGTCTTGTAGAAAAATCGGCACACAGCCTTATCTTTTTCCTTTTTTAATGCACACCATGGGTGCCGCCCACTTAGAGTAATCCACCGTTACCTTTTTTGATGATCCCACACTTTTCCAGCCTGTACAATTCTTCATTTGTCATTTCAATTGCCGCGAACTGTACTTTTCTGTTACATTTAAATACAGGCATAACGTTTTCACTCACTTGAAAGCAGGCTTCAGTCTTTTTACATAGACCTAAGTCCTCCGATAGAACTTGAAACATCTTTTAAAATTTTTCTTTCAATTCCTCAGACGATTTATTTTTAACGGGACAACCATTTTGCTGTAGAGACTTATGGAGAGGTGCCATAATTCAAATAACTCCAACCAATCTGTACCAAACAGATTGATTGTATTCTCCACAATGAATATTTTTGCTTCGCGTGTTTCTTCTCGAAATGTGACGTCTGTACACAATTCGTCCATGAAATGTAATTTATCGTCTGTCACGCCACGCGCAATTTTCGCTGTTTTACGCAGGTTTACCATTGTTTGACATTCTTCTGCAGTGGTCTGCAGGGTTAAGTTTTGGTTCGCTTGCTCCATTTTTGAGAGTATCCTTGCCCGAATTTCTCTATCTTCGGTTGCCAAAAGGCCTTGTACGAAGATAAAGGATTTAAACATATCCTGAATGAGCTCCTGAAGTTTAAAGTTTTCACACATGCGGTTAACTTATCCGGTGTGTATAATAAAGTCATCATTTTTTTTTTTTTGTTAAGTTCCAATACTCCATTCGAGTGTTAAATAATGAAATTTTGTCACAAAAGATCTTTGATAGTAATTCAATAGTTTCTTGGAAACATATCTCACTTGACTTTTTCGGCAGCGTTCATGCTCGGTTGGACCTAACTTGCGTAGAAATAGCCTCACTTTCTCCTCATCCAACAATGACTTGCAATCTTTGTTAAAAATTTCCTTCCTACCTTCTATGGTACACTGGAAACGTAATGCCTTCCGCCAGATTGTTAGTGAATTCAGAAATTGAGTCGCCACTCCGCCTGGCGTAAACGAACTTACCGAATTTTTGGACTTCCTTGACTGTAACTCAGTTAACTGTTGTTGTAATATTTACTTCTGCTACTCCTTTAGTTGTTCCTGTTGCTTCTCTTGAATCTATATTGCTGCAGATAATTGGTTCTCCATAACTTAATACTGTGCATGACGCACAAACTGTCAAATACGCTCGTTGCTAGATGTTATATCTTTAAGCTTCCAATATCGTAGTACGGTTGATATTGTCGATGATAGATAAAGAAATACACTGTAACAGTGTTATAACAATGCAAAATAGAAACAGCGGCAGTAACAAACACGTAACGAACCAACAATCAATGCTTCCAACACACTAACTCGGACTGTAAACTGTACCTAGACTTCAAAGATCAAATTCGATGATTTTTTTTCAAACCACAAGGGCTAAACAAAGAGGCGACAATTCACGGGACAAATGGCGTCGGGGACTTCTCGAATATTACATATATGAATAAATACATTATAGCTTCTGATGAAAATGAAAAGAAAATGAATGGACGCGGAATGGGTTGACCCCACCAACCACATTCCTGCGTCGAAACGTTTACTTCGTCCTTTATTTTTTTTTACTCTGCTTCATTAGGCACTTACATAGCCAATATTCGAGCTACTTTCTCCCATCTTTTTTTCATACTTTTTTGACGTCAGGGATTTCTTCTCCAGACCTGCTTTCCCCATTAGGTGATATAAAAAGAGGTTAACCAAAACATGCCTGGAGACGAAAGTGCCTCATGCGACACTTCTTCCACGAGTCTTCCCTATCATCTCTTTCGCTATATTTATTTCGACTAGAAAGCAGAATTTCTTTTCTCCTTTTAGAGGAGACGGCGGAACAATCTTGATAATCGATTCGGCTGACATCTGTACTCTCCCCACTTGTGACAGTACACGTTCGGTAGAAACCCACATGTCCGAGAGACTTGGAAACTGTACGATTGCATGCAGAACAATTTCGTTGCTCTGCCCGCAACGTGAACACGTAGGCGAAGCCGTGATGCCGTGCCTCGTGAGTTTATCCCAAACTGGCAAAGCACTTCGGAAGCACAGCCAAGCCAGGGACCTCTGGAAGTTGTCCATAGGTCCCGGGCAGAAAGTCCTTCGATGCAGGTTGGCAAGATGACTTTCATAGAAACCCAGAGTCTCCCCTAGGCCGTCATCACACTTACCCTCTACCAGCCCTCTATAGTACGCCGAGGTGGTATCCCCTCCGCCGGCATTGCTCGTTCGGGAGAGAAGCACGAATGCCTATCGATACTCTGTTTGCTAAGCTCCTAGCCTTCGTCTACGCCTGATCCGGCATTCCAGTTCACCAAAAGAGGTGAACCTGGGAAATATCTCATCAACGAACGGAGACCACACCCGCTCACCGTCCACTGCCGATTACGTCAGACTGTTACAATTTATATGTAGTGGTCCTGTCTATTCTCGTCAGGGAGTGTCGTGCTCTTGCCACAACAGGATATAAGCTGATGGCTGTGCGTGCTTGTGTCTAGGTTGTCTCCGGTCGTCATATGTGTGTACATGCATCTTTCGTCTGCGTGAATATAGGTATGTGAGTGTGTGTGTGTGTGTGTGTATGTGTGTGTGAGTGTGTGTGTGTGTGTTTGTGCGTGCGTGCATGACAACTTTAATCCATGCCAGAAAGTATCGTGAATGAGTATCTCAGCATACATATGAATATATAGGCGCAGGAGTGGCTGTGTGGTAAGTAGCTTGTTTACCAACCACATCGTTCCGGGTTCAGTCGCACTGCGTGGCACCTTGGGCAAGTGTCTTCTACTACAGCGTCGGGCCGACCAAAGCCTTGTGAGTGGATTTGGTAGACGGAAACTGAAAGAAGCTCGTTGTATATATGTATATATATATATATATATATATATTATATATATATATATATATATATATATATATATATATATATGCGAGTGTGTGTTTTTGTGTCTGTGTTTGTCCCCCTAGCATTGCTTGACAACCGATGCTGGTGTTTTTATGTCCCCGTTACTTAGCGGGTCGGCAAAAGAGACCGATAGAATAAGTACTGGGCTTACAAAAGAATAAGTCCCGGGGTCGAGTTGCTCGATTAAAGGCGGTGCTCCAGCATGGCCGCAGTCAAATGACTGAAGCAAGTAAAAGAGAGTAAAGAGTTCATAGTGTTGAAGTTGATGTCAAAGAGTAGGGAAGGATGCACTATAGATATCATTGTTTTGACGCTCCCTATGTAGGCACAAACATAATTCTTTCCCATATTAAATGCACTTCATATTTGAGGCTCCGACGACGATATAAGGCGTTATTCGGGCACTCATCTATGAATCCACTACATCTTATAGCAGAAACAGCCGTAAGCTAATGAAGTTCTTAAGATAATCATTAATCCATCTTTCTTATTTCCACTCTATTCTCAGCTAACACTTCCTACTGAAATAGTCTCGCAATACCTAAGCGAAATACACACACACACACACACACACACACACACACACACACACACACACACACACATATATATATATATATATATATGTGTGTGTGTGTGTGTGTGTGTATGTATGTACACACACAAATACATACACGTACACATACATTCACACACATAGAGTCATACATACATACACGCGCGCGCACGCACATATATAGTTACCTCTGTAGTCTGAAGAGATGATTAATAGACCAGTCATCTAGTATGTGATAACATAATTCTTATATGTATAACTCATCATATTGATTGATAAAAAAATTCTACTGATCAAAGAATATAATATTGTCATTTAGATTCCTTTGTATCTTTACTTTTATACACTGCAATAAATGTACAAACCACATAATCGGTACATTTCCCCGGAGTTACAGTTTATACGAAACGTTATTTGGATTAAGTGAACACTTTCTTCTGTTTTTATTCCCTATGCAATATCTTAGCCAATGTTTCATGTGGAGTGATGACAAGTCTAAATTCCTAAATCTCTCTTGTCTATGTATGTATATATATATATATATATATCCGTAATAATGAAGGGTGAAATTAATTAATTTGGAAAAATTATCAATTACACCAAGTAGTCTTCGGCATGTAAAAGCCTCATTCGAGGAAAATTTAAGTAATACTAAGCAATAAGGGTTTAGCAACGAGTTGCCTTACCACATACCGAATTTAGAAATAGCAGTCTGCTATTTCTAAATTCGGTATGTGGTAAGGCAACTCGTTGCTAAACCCTTATTGCTTAGTATATATATATATATATATATATATATATATATATATATATATATATATGTGACCTCGTGTGTACCGTTGGCGATTTTTTTCCCTCTGTCTTCCCTTCTCTGGATCTTTTCTTCTCCTATGTTTCCGACGAAGAGCTCCGCTCGAAACGTTAAACCCTCCTTCTTCCTGAGCGTCCAATAATACTATAACTGTTCCACGTCCTCTCGTTGTTGTGTATTTTTGTGCTTTCTTGTTTGGATTAACTATATATATATATATATATATATATATATATATATATATATATATGTGACAGGAATTTGATTGGATTTACTGGATTTCAACTGCATATCAGACTCTGCATTACACTCCTATGTATTGGTTTACTTTGTGGCATGTAACCGGGTCCATTAAGGACCTTTTTTGTGATTACTGCTGGATTATATGGATCTATATATTGTGCTTTATATGTATATATATGTATGTGTCTGTATGTGTGTGTGTCTCTCTCTCCATATATATATATAACATTTAATAAGGGTAGAAATTGATATTAATAAATTAAAACCAGTGGCCCAGCATATTAAAAAAATCCGAAGATTAAAATATTTTTACATACAAAATTTAAAGGACTGACCACTAAAAGTGGACGGTCAACATGCTAGATATAGACGTCAAATATTTTGGACTAATGGGTATATGTTGGTTAATGTGTGGAAGTGTTGAGTAGAGCACTGGCACAGTTTGGGATGCCTGATGTCATCTCCAGTCGGTGTATATTTCCGTTGGATGTACTTCAGGAACTCCGCAGTGCTATATGAGACCTAGACTGCAAAATGGTTGCAACACAGCATATTGAACGGAGTCCCACCGATAAGGGACAGTAGCAGGATGAGTAGAAATGACCATTGTCCAAAATAAAGATTAATATCTAATCCATTTTCTGGTTACTTAAGAAATTATTATTATTATTATTATTATTATTATTATTATTATTATTATTATTATTATTATTATTATCATCGCTTTATCACAGGTTTTGTTGGAGCTCTTGGAGACTTGTATACGTAGCAGGCTTACTACCTGCAGCCTACGGTACCATGCTATTCGTTCTTTTCAGCTATCTGATAGTTTCCTGATTATTCTGGTCGTGCCAAGGAGGAAAATCTTTTGTAACAATTCTACTGGGCATGTATTACAATTTCCTTTATATTCCTCTTGATGTTCCCAAGGATCAACTATAAATTTATATAAATATATAGGATCAACTATAAATTTTAAACAACGATGTGCTGCGCATCTCAATTCTTTCAGATATGAGAAACACAGTAAATGCACAACACTCGCCAGTCACGCACATCATCTCAACAATAGAAATATTCCCTATATCTTGTCATGGTCCATAATAGATTCAGGGCTTCCAAACCAAGGTCAACTCTCAGCCTGTAAGTTGTGCCTAAAAGAGGGATTCCACATATTAAAACACAACTATTTCAATACTATTAAATAAATACAACGAGGCCCAACGTGCATGCAACCAGCGTTTTTTCCATACCTTCAAATTTTACCATATATCTAAATGCAACCTAAATAATCACACAGTACATATCCCGAACACCACTTAGCTAATCCCCAACAACCTTATTTGACTTTCCATAAAATTTTTATTTCTCCAATCTTATTTTAATTGTTTAACACTACACATATGGGCATACATACGCGTGCGTATGCGGATGTATATGCGTATGTATATGTATATGTGTGTGTGTGTGTGCGCGTGTATGTGTGTGTATGTGTGCATATATGCATGTATATGTGCGCACGTGTATGCGTATATGCATGTGTGTGCATATATATATATATATAATATATATATATATATATATATATATATATATATATGGGTGTGTGTGATTGTGTATAGAAGAATATATTAATAAAAGGAATTCCAACCTTGTCTGATTTTACGTTTTATTTACAATCTTATAATGATATATTATAAGATAATATATTATAATTGAATAAAATAAAATAAAATAGTAGAATGTTAAATGTTCATTCTGATTGAACTAGTACTTTCATGCATTGAATTCTTCAATCTTCGGGTTCATGTAGTAGTGGTGACAGTCATGCTTCACAATTTTTGACTGTAGCAAGATGATTGATTCTGTGCTATAAATACAGCTGGGTAGGCTCCAGAATGCTAGGTTTTGCAAACTGTATTCTGACCAATTAGTGTGTAGTATCACTCAATTACTTAAGCTGATTGGTTGGTTGAGCTGATTGGTTTAGGCATCACGCTTTGTTTGACATGTCAAGAGTCCTGTATCTTGACCCTGGCCGAAGTAGCAATTGTTGGGTTATTTTTAGAAATGTTGTAAATATCCTTTGTCAGAGATTTTTATATTTTTATATTTCAATTGTCATCATCATCATTGTCAGCACCTTAATTATTGTTGCTAGTGGTGATGGTGGTGGCAATAAAACTTTTAACCCTAAATAAGATAATTTTCCTGCTATCTTCATCTTGATCACCTTTAGTATTGTTGTTGTTAGTGGTCATGGTCGTAGCAGTGGAAGTAGTACCTCTAAGTATTATTATTATTGCTTATTCAGCTTGGGTTCGAATTTATCAATAAAATTCTTTTCTCTGATTCTCCTCTCGATTTCACTTGGGCTGTGTAATTTGTATGTATGATTGTGTGTGCATCTGTGTGCATGAATGCGTATGTGTGTATATATATATGTGCGTGTATATGTATGTGTGTGTATGTGTCTATATATATGCATGCCTGCGTACGGGTTTAAATACACAAGTACTCAGGCCTATATAATAATACATACACACACGTATATGTACATGTGTGCGTGAGTATATCGATATACACTTCTTTCTTTCTGGTCCCTCTACCCTTACTATCGCATTATTTATAAGTCTATTTATAGAGACTTGACCATTCTTGGTACCCTTCCCTTCCGTTTTGTAGTTTACTACTCACTTTAGAACACACCACCTCCTATAGCTTTATTTAAGGTTAGGGTTAGGGTTAAGGTGGTGAGTGGCAGAATCTTTAGCACGGTGGACAAAATGCTCAACAGCATTTCTTTCGGCTCTTTATCTTTTGGCTTCAAATTCTGCCGAGCTTAACTTTGCTTTTTGTCCTTTCGGAGTCGATAAAATAAGTACCAGTTGAACACTGGTGGCAGATGTAATCGATTTATTTCACTCTTAATTTATTGATGTTGAGCCAAAGTTTGAAGCCATTTCTTACAGTGTTTTGCTCATTTAGAAGGGGGGAATGTGTTTGAAAAATGGATGCATTACTTGAAATTGCAACACTGATGCAATGCGACTGGCTATTATTTTAAATCCCTGATGCAACCAATTTGTTACTTGCTAGAGTTATTTTGCACCATTTTTGATGGTTTACGTTAAATGCAAATTTTTGTATAAGTATTTGTTTCCTGTTGCTTTTCTATTTTTTGGTTTATTATCTTATTCTTGTAGCTGAATTATACTTCAATTGTGTATAACGTTGGTGATTCGTGTTATCTTTAATTTTGGTTATCAGCATGGCTATTTTAGTAGTTTATTTGGAGGAGTTGTATGTTTTTATGTTGCCTTATCAGATTTGTTTGAAAACGTCCAAAATGATTTGCTTGAATGTATGTAATGCCGTATCTATATTGGTAAATATCGTGGTTTGGAATTCTGTGAAATATAATTATTGTTTTTCAGAATCCATTTCACTGGAATTTTACGGAGAATTTGTGAAATTTCTTCGTGCTGTGTTTCGTGGGATGGGGTACGTTTGTATCAATTGAGGCCATCGTTGTCGATGTTATTGCTTTTACTTTTGTCGTTGTTGTTGTTTCGCCTCATGTAGGCCCTAATCCAGAAAATATATGATCAAAGAGTTTTAAGTCGTGATTATCCCATCTCTTTTATTTCAGACATTGGGATCATGTTATTTAATGTAAGCTTTCTTCTTTAAAATAGTTGGGTGTTATTTGAGAGACATTTGGCTGCTATTTCTAAAATATCAGCCGATCGCATAGGGACTCTGTCGTTGTTTATTTGTGAGTGTCAGCTTCATTCTAGAGGTACACATACATTATAAACGTTCTTTTTGTTGTCTAATTTTAAGCAGAGTCATCACCTTTGAACTTTTGTTGATCTGTTTCTTAATCTCAGATTTGACCTGCTTCTTCATATCTTCGTTCTTCAGGGTCGATATATCATTGTTTGACCTGTGTTACATGATTATCCCGTCGTTGGTTTTGGCATTTTGTAACTAGGACTTCTTGCAACTACCTAAAGCCTGTCTATAATTGTGACACACATAGCTATACACAAACCTCAGTTGTTAATGTTGTTCGGACCCGGGTCAGCCTTGATCGAGCAGGCATATAATGGAGACATAGTACCACATTGCTATCCAACCTGTTCTTTTCTAAGACGGTCAAATTTGCAGGAGAATTGACTGCTATTTCTTGCAAGTTGAGTTGTCAAGTACAGACTCGAGAAGTTTCATATGTATTCGTACTATGAGTCATTGGCTTACACTCTAGATTATTACTAGTACAACGTTTGATGTTTTCAATGGCTGAATTTTATGGTTCAGAGGAATAAATGATGATTAACACTTTATCGCTTTAAATATTGCCTCATACACCGACATATATATATTACTATTAATGGCATAGTTGTTTTTCTTATTTCGATTTTGTACTTTAATTTCCTCTAATAATAATATATATAAATATATACATACCATAGCAATCTGGAGTTGAGTAAGTGAGAAAAAACATAACAAAGTCGAACATAATGAGACCGGTGGATCGTAAGATAGTGGTGAAAGATATAAATAAAAATAGCAAGCAAACGAAAACACAGTCAACCCAATATTGTTGTTTGGGACCGCAAAATATAAACATTTTCTGTTTCAGAAGTCAGTGACCATTTGATCAAAGAAATACCATGGAAAAAAGACACCTATGGAGTAGTGGTAAAGTGTATTCAAATCCAATACCCAAATATACTTTCGGTTTTATACGATTTACATTCGTTGCGGATCCTCTATTGAAGAAGTTTTTGAGTGGCGCTTTATTTACTATTCTCAAAGAAACCCTTGAAATATTTCGCTTAGAAGAATATTTGTTTAGATCAATGTTACACGATCTAACTCGTGAATGAAAAATTTCATTCAGATTTTTCCTGTTATCTGTCGTATCTTTAATACTTGGGCGCACTTTCAAGTTAACACGACAGACCTCGTGAAAACATATAAAATATATACATTAATTGTCATATAGGTGCCCAGACAAGTTGTGGACATATTGGATCTGCTCTGCTTATCCAAGTGGATTACATTATTAAACCAAAAAATCATTGAATACTTTCTGTCATAGCCATGATATGGAGAGGATAAAGAGATCATCATACTGACAGCTATTTTTCTAATGTGTGATCACAAAGAATGAATATAAGATTGTTGTCTATCCAAGTGACTATTCACAATGCAGACTATTGATGAACCTACGGCTAATCGGCTCTTTTTTTCACCTAATAGTGGACGAAAATCCATAGATAGTGATTTATACAGCGATGGAAATGAACGATGTAATGGTACCGGACAGTATTGAAATCCTGAATACCTGCCTGAATAATATCTGCAGCCAATTTTATTCACTCAAGAGTATTTCAATGATCTTGGTAGAGACTCCTTCCTGTCTAAAGAGGAGGCCGAGCTTATCACCTCACAATTCAAAGAAGGCAATTTACTTGGCTAAAATGCTTGAATGAAGCGCTGTTGAAAACGATATTTTAATTTGACAACGAGCTTTGTAGTAGATGGTCCATTTTGCTGTTGCAATGATTTCAGAATTGTCGTTGACTCATGTAATATATGAATGACGCATCATCATTGATTATTACGATGCAGCTTCAAAGTAGTTCAAAGCAGCATAATGGAAATATAGAACCATGCATCAAGTACCCAGTCATTCCTCCTAAATGAAATGTATAATAACATAGATATATTACTTGATATCATTCAATACTGTGTTCATTAATGGTTATCTGTGGAAATGCCAAAGCTATTGGAATTTTAATGGATATGCACGCAGGATTTATAAAGTATCATCTTTTTTTCTGCGTATCGCGCAGTCGTGCTATTATGGACTACTTCAATAAACGTGACTGGCCAATAAGGTCAACGTATTCTAAGGTCAACGTATCCTAAGATCCATGTACCTTAAGTTCAACGTGTCTTCCAGGAATTAGAAAAGTCCAAGCTATCTCTTTAAGGAATACCAAGAAAATATTTCTACCACCTCTCCTTACTAAATTTGAACCTAAATTTGGATTAAAGAAAATCGTTGTTAAAAAGAATAAGTAAGGGTAATTAAAGAGAATTTCAGTACCTTTCCAGAAAATGTCTAAATGTGAATGTAATAAAGTTAAAGAAAGGAACTTTTCTTAAGAAATAAATAAGGAAGGTTTAAAAGATAATGAAGTTGAAAACTCACCTCGATCCTCTAAAATTAAAAGCATGGCAAACATTTGAATAGTAATGTGAAAACTTCCAGGGTGGGGGGAATTAGTATTCTGCATAGTGAGGTTGAATTGAGGACTTCCTTGGTGCAGCCATTAAGCTTTCCACCCTCCCCTCCCCCCTATACAGGCTTATATAACAGAACCAAAATATGCTGTACCCATCTGGGGCCTATTGCCTCCCCACCTCCTCCAAACTATGTCTGCATAGGCCTTTATGCCCGTAACATAATGTTCTGTCGAATGTCGTTAAAAATACATTTCCAATATTTTTGTCTAAATACTTCTTTACCAAAATTGGTAGATGGAAACTGAAAGAAGCCCTTCGTATACGCGTATGCACACAGATATAAATAGATATGCCTTTATGTATGTATGCATATATGTATGTATCATTGTGTGTGTGTATTTTTGTCTGTGTTTGTTTCCCTCCACCGCCTGATAATCTGTGTTGGAGTGTTTACGTTCCCGTGACTTAGAGGTTTGACCAAAAGAGACCGATAGAATAAGTACCAGACTTTAAAAAATGGTGAATACCAGAGTCGATTTGTTTGACTAAAATTCTTCGAGGTGTTGCCCCAACATAGACTCAGCCTAATGGCGGAAACAAGTAAGAGAAATTCTTTTCTACTCTAAGCAGAAGGCCCGAAATTTTTCGAGAGAGCGCCAGTCGATTAGATAGAAATCAGTACGCAACTGGTACTTAATTTATCGACTCCTAAAGGTAAAGTCGACCTCGGCGGAATTTGAACTCAGAACGTAAAGACAGACGAAATACCTATTTCTTTACTACCCACAAGGGGCTAAACACACAGGGGATAAACAAGGATAAACAAACGGATTAAGTCGATTATATCGACCCCAGTGCGTAACTGGTACTTATCTAATCGACCCCGAAAGGATGAAACGCAAAGTCGACCTCGGCGGAATTTGAACTCAGAACGTAGCGGCAGACGAAATACCTATTTCTATTTCTTTACTATTTTACTACCCACAAGGGGTTAAACACAGAGGGACAAACAAGGACAGACAAACGGATTAAGTCGATTACATCGACCCCAGTGCATAACTGGTACTGAATTTATTGACCCCGAAAGGTTGAAAGGCAAAGTCGACCTCGGCGGAATTTGAACTCAGAACGTAACGGCAGACGAAACACGGCTACGCATTTCGCTCGGCGTGCTAACGTTTCTGCCAGCTCCAGCTTACGTTATATTAAATACGAAATTAACAGTTTTGGGGCAATTATTTGGGAAAGCATGGACGTTATCCAATTGTATTACTCCCAAATATTCTGCAATAAGTGTTGGGTAAGGGGCACCATTCAACCAAAATAGTAATGCAATGTAAACGCAATAATTGCGAGTTCGATTTGAAGGTATGATGGCCGACTATTCGTTGGATGCTATGTCGTGACGACCCTGACCAAGTTTATGTAAGAAAGTCATTTTCACAGCTCTTAGATATTTAAAGTTAGTTGTCTATGCATTAATTAAATGAATGCTATGTGTTTCTGTTCAAACAGTAAACTAATCTATTATATAAAATCCGTTCTGTGTGTGTGTGTGTGTGTGTGTGGTGTGTGTGTGTGTGTGTGTGTGTGTGTGTGTTCTAGGATCTCGGGCCTCCTCCATCCGATTGCGCTCAAATTTGATATGTAGATACCGACGGTATCAGGGCAAGTATAAGTCTTGAAAAGAATTACAAAAATCGATTCCAGGTGAGAATGCGATCGATAAAGCCGTGGGAACGTGCATTTGTACGCGCAAGTACATCAGCTGTTGCGATCGATACTATGCGTACGCGATGGAAAATGTACGTGCAGTTTACGCAAAAAAGCCGGCTGGCTTGAAATAATGCCACGATATGGGACGATCGGACAAGTTGTTTTGAGAAAATTTGGTTTAAATGTTTGACAACTCAGCACCGTCCATTGGACGGGGAGGGGGCGTTTTGCTCGTCTTAATATACAAAAGAAAATGTATGTATATTCCGAATCGTAGGCCAAAGTGCTGTTTCAAGTCGCTAAAATTTTGCGTAGTGGCGCATCTATTCAGAAAGGCCATATACTATGTCTTTTCTGAAGTTCGTTCATTTTAACACCAGGCAAGAAAAACAAAAACAAAAACCAAAAGAATGAAAAAAATAAGCAAAAGGAAAGCACTAAAAATATTGTATATCAACAAGCACTGCAAAAGAAAGTTGTAAATATTTACTGATCCTAAAATTAATTTATTTAAAGTGATTATGTTGATTAATACTATGTGTTGAAAAAAGAGCTTTCTGAGGAAAAATAAATAAAATAAAGAAACTTTAGTTTTATTTCGGATTCTATATTAGTTTATTTATTTTTGAGCACTTTTATAAAGCAGAAGCTCAATAATTTGAGTAGCTTGGGTACCACTTTGAGTGAATCAACATTCATGGATTGAAGGTTGTCAGCTGGCTTTGGAGTAATTTATCTAAAAGCTGTGAATATGCTTATATTAAATACGATTATGTGGAGGCGCGTGGCTTAGTGGTTAGGGTGTCAGCATCATGATTGTAAGATTGTGGTTTCGATTCCTGGACCTGGCGACGCGTTGTGGTCTTGAGCAAAACACTTCATTTCACGTTGCTCCAGTTCACTCAGCTGGCAAAACGAGTAACACTGCGATAGATTGGTGTCCCGTCGTTGATCACGAAAGGATGAACGACGGAATTTGAACTGAGAACGTAAGGACGGACGAAATGCTGAGCATTTTGCCCGGCGTGTTAACGATTCTGCCAGCTCCACACCCTAAATCTGAATAAAAAATAAAATAAACGCGCCCTTTGAAAGCCTACCCAGGCTCATGGGCCCTGTTTCCAGGTTTCCATGGCGGATGTGTTCCCCAGCTGGACGGGACGCCCGTCTATCGCAGCTTTACTAATTTTTGCCAACCGAGTGGACTGGAGCAACGTGAAATGAAGTGCTTTGCTCAAGAACACAACACATTGCCCGGTCCAGGAATCGAAACCACAACCTTTCGATCACCCTATCCACTAAGCCACACGCCTCCACCCCAAACCTGAATATTTATAGTAATACCAGTTATTGACTAATATTGTTTTTCTTTACATCATAATTATTTTTAGTTAGCTTTATAATGTTCACTGCATTCAAATATACAAATATGAACTACGGATATGCTCGAACATCGCCTGGAAGGGTCTTAGTCGAACGAATAGACTCCAGTACATATTTTTTATCTGAAGTCTTGTACTTATTCTATCGTTTTCTTATGGGAAGCCGCTAATATACGGGAACGTAAAGACACCATCACCGGTTATGAAGCGGTAAGAGGAGGTAAACACAGAGACAAAGACACTCATACGCATGTAGGACGGGTTTCCACACAGTGTTTCGTCTGCCAAATTTACTCGAAATGCATTGGTCGGCCCGGAGCTACAGTAGAAGATACTTACCCAAGGTGCCACGCGGTGGTTCTGAACCCGAAACCAGACGGTTGCAAAGCGAGCTTCTTAACCACGCCCGCACCTATATTCCCAAATAACTTATCTATTATATCTCTATCTATATCGAGTCAACTGTTTATTTCAATTCATCGAGCTTTCAACAATGGCTGTATTTGTCTGTCTCGATGAATCGATCCGAGTTCACCCTGACACAAATAGCATTTCTTTTAGTTAATTGTTTCCTATCACTAATATGTCTCTGCAGTAAGTTTTATTATTGATTGCTATTGACAACAAAACTGACATATAAAGCTATTCTTCTGTAGAAGTACAAGGATTCATAAAACCGGTTGTTATCTTTGGTTAAATGTAAATATGAGTTGACAAGAAATATGCTTTCTCCGTGTGTAAGATGCTGGTCGTTTTCGCGGATAACTTTGACCGCGTGAAATACTGAACTCGGTACTTGAAACCAACGGCGAGATGGCAGAAACGTTAGCACTTCGTTTGACGTCGGTTGTGTTTTTTTCGGCTCCTGAAAATTCGGTAAAAAAGAACAAAAAGCGTTGTTGTTGTTGTGGAAATTCTGAACGGCGTTGACGCGGTTTCGCGTTTCGCTCGTTCAGCGCGTTAAACTTTTTTCTGTTTTGGCGGCCGTTTTCGGTCTGTCAGACAGAAGGAAATGGACTATGAGTCTCTAACAGACTTGTCCACGACAGATGAGGAACTGGAACAGGCAATTGCAATGAAGCTGATGGAGGAAAAGGCTGGAGTTTTCGAGTCTTTATCAGACTCGCCTACGTCTGAGAAGGAGCTGGAAATGGCAGCGAGGAGTTTGGAGGGGAAGCTGAGTTATACTTGTGCCGGTGTAGCCAGGAAGGCGGAGGAGAGGGGGGTCGACTTGGCCAAGCTGCCAAGTTGCCAGAAGCACATGAGGGGGGAGGGCGGTGAGGTGGAACTGTCACCGACACCCAGGAGAGGGGAATGGTGTGATGGGAGGACCATTGTTTGCAGGGTGTGCGCGAGCGAAGGGAGGAGGGTGGAGGTTGTGTCCATGGAATGGATGGAGGAGGCCCTGCGAGGAACTGAGGAGGAAGTGAATTTTCTGACTCGAGGATCCAAGTGCGGGACCGTGGTTGTGCACTTTAAAGGTGAATCTGCAGCGAGGGGGATGGCGGCGAGGGCGGTGAGGTCGGGGGGGGTAGCGCTGTTGCCTGCGTATTTGAACAGGAGGATTGCACGAGTGGGGGTGGAGGGAGTGCCACCAGGCGTGGAGGCGGAATGGATTGTGGCGGCTGTGATCGGCGGCCACGAGGACGAGGTGGATATTCTCCATGCCTCGGTTGGGTCCGAGGGCTGGAGAGGCGTAGCAGTGGAGCTGAACGTACAGGCAGAGACCGAGGTACTGGTGGACCTGACGGAAAGCATCAGACTGGGAGAAGTGATCATGAGAGTGTGGGTGGAGGGCAGGGCTCCACGTTGTTACAAGTGTGGCCTGAGGGGTCACATAAGAGCCTTCTGCCCTCCCCCAGGGAAAGAAATGGATCCCGAACCAGAGAGAGAGAAGCAGAAACCAGAGGAGAAGGAAACAGAGGAAGAGAATACACAGAAATGGAAGGAAGCTGGAAGTAAGAGGAAGAGAAGAATACGTGGAAAAGAAAATAATATGGAACTCCAATCCACCCCAAAACCACCCACGCCTCTGAGTCCCACCCTATCCATGCAGACATTGAACCCACCCGCTCCCCCCCAACAAGAAAACAAGAAAAAAAAGAATACACACACACAAGAGATTGAAATCGATATCAGGCCGTACATTTGTACTATGACTGAACAGAAAGAAGTTAAAAGTCTAATGGAAGAGTATAAATGGTATGATGTTGGTGAGACTAGGTATGCTGTGATTGAAAAGAAGAACATAGGTGACTTTATGGTGATGTGAATGCGAGAATTGGGAGGTGAAAGATATAAGAATGAGCGATGAATTCGTGGAAAAATGGATGAGTATTTCGGAGTAAGAATGGATATGGAATTTGTTCGTATTGGCAAGGAACATTCAAGTGACTATGAAAAACAAAGGACAGGTAAGTGATGCTGACGGACGGGGCCGTTGGTATCGCTTTCATTTAATCATTTTTTCGTTTAACAATTCATGTTCATAAAGTTTAATTATAATGTTATATGTCCCCATGTTTCTTAGTGTCCCTTTCTGTGTCGCCCCTAGTGGGTAATAAAGAAATAAGAACGTTAGCACTTCGTTTGACGTCGGTTGTGTTTTTTTCGGCTCCTGAAAATTCGGTAAAAAAACAACAAACGTTGTTGTTGTTGTGGAAATTCTGAACGGCGTTGACGCGGTTTCGCGTTTCGCTCGTTCAGCGCGTTAAACTTTTTTCTGTTTTGGCGGCCGTTTTCGGTCTGTCAGACAGAAGGAAATGGACTATGAGTCTCTAACAGACTTGTCCACGACAGATGAGGAACTGGAACAGGCAATTGCAGTGAAGCTGATGGAGGAAAAGGCTGGAGTTTTCGAGTCTTTATCAGACTCGCCTACGTCTGAGAAGGAGCTAGAAATGGCAGCGAGGAATTTGGAAAAGAAGCTGAGTTATACTTATGCCGGTGTAACCAAGAAGGCGGAAGAGAAAGGGGTCGACTTGGCCAAGCTACCAAGTTACCAGAAACACATGAAAAAGGAAAGCGGTGAGGTGGAACTATCACCGACACCCAGGAGAAAAGAATGGTATGATAAGAGGACCATTGTTTACAGGGTGTTCGCAAACGAAAGGAAGAGGGTAGAAGTTGTAACCATGGAATGGATAGAGGAAGCCCTGCGAAGAACTGAGGAGGAAATAAATTTTCTGACTCGAGGATCCAAGTATGGGACCGTAGTTGTGCATTTTAAAAGTGAATCTGCAGCGAGGAAGATGGCGGCGAAGGCGGTGAAGTCGGAAAAGGTAACACTGTTACCTACGTATTTAAACAGGAGGATTACACGAATAAGGTGGAGGGAGTGCCACCAAACGTGGAGGCAGAATGGATTGTGGCGGCTGTGATCAGCGGCCACGAGGACGAAGTGGATATTCTCCATGCCTCGGTTAAGTCCGAGGGCTGGAGAGGCGTAACAGTGGAGCTGAACGTACAGGCAGAGACCGAGGTACTGGTGGACCTGACGGAAAGCATCAGACTGGGAGAAGTGATCATGAGAGTGTGGGTGGAGGGCAGGGCTCCACGTTGTTACAAGTGTGGCCTGAGGGGTCACATAAGAGCCTTCTGCCCTCCCCCAGGGAAAGAAATGGATCCCGAACCAGAGAGAGAGAAGCAGAAACCAGAGGAGAAGGAAACAGAGGAAGAGAATACACAGAAATGGAAGGAAGCTGGAAGTAAGAGGAAGAGAAGAATACGTGGAAAAGAAACAATATGGAACTCCAATCCACCCCAAACCCACCCACGCCCTCTGAGTCCCACCCTACCCATGCAGACATTGAACCCACCCGCTCCCCCCCAACAAGAAAACAAAAGAAAAAAAGAATACACACACACAAGAGATTGAAAACGATATCAGGATGTACATTTGTACTATGACTGAACAGAAAGAAGTTAAAAGTCTAATGGAAGAGTATAAATGGTATGATGTTGGTGAGACTAGGTATGCTGTGATTGAAAAGAAGAACATAGGTGAGTTTATGGGGAGGTGTGAAAGGAAGAATTGGGAGGTGAAAGATATAAGAATGAGCGATGAATTCGTGGAAAATATGGATGAGTATTTCGGAGTAAGAATGGATATGGAATTTGTTCGTATTGGCAAGGAACATTCAAGTGACTATGAAAAACAAAGGACAGGTAAGTGATGCTGACGGACGGGGCCGTTGGTATCGCTTTCATTTAATCATTTTTTCGTTTAACAATTCATGTTCATAAAGTTTAATTATAATGTTATGTCCCCATGTTTCTTAGTGTCCCTTTCTGTGTCGCCCCTAGTGGGTAATAAAGAAATAAGAAACGTTAGCACTTCGTTTGACGTCGGTTGTGTTTTTTTCGGCTCCTGAAAATTCGGTAAAAAAGAACAAAAAGCGTTGTTGTTGTTGTGGAAATTCTGAACGGCGTTGACGCGGTTTCGCGTTTCGCTCGTTCAGCGCGTTAAACTTTTTTCTGTTTTGGCGGCCGTTTTCGGTCTGTCAGACAGAAGGAAATGGACTATGAGTCTCTAACAGACTTGTCCACGACAGATGAGGAACTGGAACAGGCAATTGCAATGAAGCTGATGGAGGAAAAGGCTGGAGTTTTCGAGTCTTTATCAGACTCGCCTACGTCTGAGAAGGAGCTAGAAATGGCAGCGAGGAATTGGAAAAGAAGCTGAGTTATACTTATGCCGGTGTAACCAAGAAGGCGGAAGAGAAGGGGTCGACTTGGCCAAGCTACCAAGTTACCAGAAACACATGAAAAAGGAAAGCGGTGAGGTGGAACTATCACCGACACCCAGGAGAAAAGAATGGTATGATAAGAGGACCATTGTTTACAGGGTGTTCGCAAACGAAAGGAAGAGGGTAGAAGTTGTAACCATGGAATGGATAGAGGAAGCCCTGCGAAGAACTGAGGAGGAAATAAATTTTCTGACTCGAGGATCCAAGTATGGGACCGTAGTTGTGCATTTTAAAAGTGAATCTGCAGCGAGGAAGATGGCAGCGAAGGCGGTGAAGTCGGAAAAGGTAACACTGTTACCTACGTATTTAAACAGGAGGATTACACGAATAAGGGTGGAGGGAGTGCCACCAAACGTGGAGGCAGAATGGATTGTGGCGGCTGTGATCAGCGGCCACGAGGACGAAGTGGATATTCTCCATGCCTCGGTTAAGTCCGAGGGCTGGAGAGGCGTAACAGTGGAGCTGAACGTACAGGCAGAGACCGAGGTACTGGTGGACCTGACGGAAAGCATCAGACTGGGAGAAGTGATCATGAGAGTGTGGGTGGAGGGCAGGGCTCCACGTTGTTACAAGTGTGGCCTGAGGGGTCACATAAGAGCCTTCTGCCCTCCCCCAGGGAAAGAAATGGATCCCGAACCAGAGAGAGAGAAGCAGAAACCAGAGGAGAAGGAAACAGAGGAAGAGAATACACAGAAATGGAAGGAAGCTGGAAGTAAGAGGAAGAGAAGAATACGTGGAAAAGAAAATAATATGGAACTCCAATCCACCCCAAAACCACCCACGCCCTCTGAGTCCCACCCTATCCATGCAGACATTGAACCCACCCGCTCCCCCCCAACAAGAAAACAAAAGAAAAAAAAGAATACACACACACAAGAGATTGAAATCGATATCAGGCCGTACATTTGTACTATGACTGAACAGAAGAGTTAAAAGTCTAATGGAAGAGTATAAATGGTATGATGTTGGTGAGACTAGGTATGCTGTGATTGAAAAGAAGAACATAGGTGACTTTATGGGAGTGTGAATGCGAGAATTGGGAGGTGAAAGATATAAGAATGAGCGATGAATTCGTGGAAAATATGGATGAGTATTTCGGAGTAAGAATGGATATGGAATTTATTCGTATTGGCAAAGAACATTCAAGTGACTATGAAAAACAAAGGACAGGTAAGTGATGCTGACGGACGGGGCCGTTGGTATCGCTTTCATTTAATCATTTTTTCGTTTAACAATTCATGTTCATAAAGTTTAATTATAATGTTATATGTCCCCATGTTTCTTAGTGTCCCTTTCTGTGTCGCCCCTAGTGGGTAATAAAGAAATAAGAAACGTTAGCACTTCGTTTGACGTCGGTTGTGTTTTTTTCGGCTCCTGAAAATTCGGTAAAAAAGAACAAAAAGCGTTGTTGTTGTTGTGGAAATTCTGAACGGCGTTGACGCGGTTTCGCGTTTCGCTCGTTCAGCGCGTTAAACTTTTTTCTGTTTTGGCGGCCGTTTTCGGTCTGTCAGACAGAAGGAAATGGACTATGAGTCTCTAACAGACTTGTCCACGACGGATGGGGAACTGGAACAGGCAATTGCAGTGAGGCTGATGGAGGAAGGGGCTGGAGTTTTCGAGTCTTTATCAGACTTGTCTGAGAAGGAGCTGGAAATGGCAGCAGGGAAATTGGAAAGGAGGCTGAGTTATACTTGTGCCGGTGTGACCAAGAAGGCGGAGGAGAAAGGGGTCGACTTGGCCAAGCTACCAAGTTGCCAGAAGCACATGAAAGGGGAAGGCGGTGAGGTGGAGCTATCACCGACACCCAGGAGAGAGGAATGGTATGATGGGAGGACCATTGTTTGCAGGGTGTGCGCAAACGAAGGGAAGAGGGTAGAAGTTGTATCCATGGAATGGATGGAGGAGGCCCTGCGAGGAACTGAGGAGGAAATAAATTTTCTGACTCGAGGATCCAAGTACGGGACCGTAGTTGTGCACTTTGAAAGTGAATCTGCAGCGAGGAAGATGGCGGCGAGGGCGGTGAAGTCGGAAAAGGTAACACTGTTGCCTACGTATTTGAACAGGAGGATTGCACGAATGAGGGTGGAGGGAGTGCCACCAAGCGTGGAGGCAGAATGGATTGTGGCGGCTGTGATCAGCGGCCACGAGGACGAAGTGGATATTCTCCATGCCTCGGTTGAGTCCGAGGGCTGGAGAGGCGTAACAGTGGAGCTGAACGTGCAGGCGGAGACCGAGGTGCTGGTGGACCTGACGGAAAGCATCAGACTGGGAGAAGTGATCATGAGAGTGTGGGTGGAGGGCAGGGCTCCACGTTGTTACAAGTGTGGCCTGAGGGGTCACATAAGAGCCTTCTGCCCTCCCCCAGGGAAAGAAATGGATCCCGAACCAGAGAGAGAGAAGCAGAAACCAGAGGAGAAGGAAACAGAGGAAGAGAATACACAGAAATGGAAGGAAGCTGGAAGTAAGAGGAAGAGAAGAATACGTGGAAAAGAAAATAATATGGAACTCCAATCCACCCCAAAACCACCCACGCCCTCTGAGTCCCACCCTATCCATGCAGACATTGAACCCACCCGCTCCCCCCCAACAAGAAAACAAAAGAAAAAAAGAATACACACACACAAGAGATTGAAATCGATATCAGGCCGTACATTTGTACTATGACTGAACAGAAAGAAGTTAAAAGTCTAATGGAAGAGTATAAATGGTATGATGTTGGTGAGACTAGGTATGCTGTGATTGAAAAGAAGAACATAGGTGACTTTATGGTGATGTGTGAATGCGAGAATTGGGAGGTGAAAGATATAAGAATGAGCGATGAATTCGTGGAAAATATGGATGAGTATTTCGGAGTAAGAATGGATATGGAATTTGTTCGTATTGGCAAGGAACATTCAAGTGACTATGAAAAACAAAGGACAGGTAAGTGATGCTGACGGACGGGGCCGTTGGTATCGCTTTCATTTAATCATTTTTTCGTTTAACAATTCATGTTCATAAAGTTTAATTATAATGTTATATGTCCCCATGTTTCTTAGTGTCCCTTTCTGTGTCGCCCCTAGTGGGTAATAAAGAAATAAGAAACGTTAGCACTTCGTTTGACGTCGGTTGTGTTTTTTTCGGCTCCTGAAAATTCGGTAAAAAAGAACAAAAAGCGTTGTTGTTGTTGTGGAAATTCTGAACGGCGTTGACGCGGTTTCGCGTTTCGCTCGTTCAGCGCGTTAAACTTTTTTCTGTTTTGGCGGCCGTTTTCGGTCTGTCAGACAGAAGGAAATGGACTATGAGTCTCTAACAGACTTGTCCACGACAGATGAGGAACTGGAACAGGCAATTGCAATGAAGCTGATGGAGGAAAAGGCTGGAGTTTTCGAGTCTTTATCAGACTCGCCTACGTCTGAGAAGGAGCTAGAAATGGCAGCGAGGAATTTGGAAAAGAAGCTGAGTTATACTTATGCCGGTGTAACCAAGAAGGCGGAAGAGAAAGGGGTCGACTTGGCCAAACTACCAAGTTACCAGAACACATGAAAAAGGAAAGCGGTGAGGTGGAACTATCACCGACACCCAGGAGAAAAGAATGGTATGATAAGAGGACCATTGTTTACAGGGTTTCGCAAACGAAAGGAAGAGGGTAGAAGTTGTAACCATGGAATGGATAGAGGAAGCCCTGCGAAGAACTGAGGAGGAAATAAATTTTCTGACTCGAGGATCCAAGTATGGGACCGTAGTTGTGCATTTAAAAGTGAATCTGCAGCGAGGAAGATGGCGGCGAAGGCGGTGAAGTCGGAAAAGGTAACACTGTTACCTACGTATTTAAACAGGAGGATTACACGAATAAGGGTGGAGGGAGTGCCACCAAACGTGGAGGCAGAATGGATTGTGGCGGCTGTGATCAGCGGCCACGAGGACGAAGTGGATATTCTCCATGCCTCGGTTAAGTCCGAGGGCTGGAGAGGCGTAACAGTGGAGCTGAACGTACAGGCAGAGACCGAGGTACTGGTGGACCTGACGGAAAGCATCAGACTGGGAGAAGTGATCATGAGAGTGTGGGTGGAGGGCAGGGCTCCACGTTGTTACAAGTGTGGCCTGAGGGGTCACATAAGAGCCTTCTGCCCTCCCCCAGGGAAAGAAATGGATCCCGAACCAGAGAGAGAGAAGCAGAAACCAGAGGAGAAGGAAACAGAGGAAGAGAATACACAGAAATGGAAGGAAGCTGGAAGTAAGAGGAAGAGAAGAATACGTGGAAAAGAAAACAATATGGAACTCCAATCCACCCCAAAACCACCCACGCCCTCTGAGTCCCACCCTACCCATGCAGACATTGAACCCACCCGCTCCCCCCCAACAAGAAAACAAAAGAAAAAAAAGAATACACACACACAAGAGATTGAAAACGATATCAGGATGTACATTTGTACTATGACTGAACAGAAAGAAGTTAAAAGTCTAATGGAAGAGTATAAATGGTATGATGTTGGTGAGACTAGGTATGCTGTGATTGAAAAGAAGAACATAGGTGAGTTTATGGGGAGGTGTGAAAGGAAGAATTGGGAGGTGAAAGATATAAGAATGAGCGATGAATTCGTGGAAAATATGGATGAGTATTTCGGAGTAAGAATGGATATGGAATTGTTCGTATTGGCAAGGAACATTCAAGTGACTATGAAAAACAAAGGACAGGTAAGTGATGCTGACGGACGGGGCCGTTGGTATCGCTTTCATTTAATCATTTTTTCGTTTAACAATTCATGTTCATAAAGTTTAATTATAATGTTATATGTCCCCATGTTTCTTAGTGTCCCTTTCTGTGTCGCCCCTAGTGGGTAATAAAGAAATAAGAAACGTTAGCACTTCGTTTGACGTCGGTTGTGTTTTTTTCGGCTCCTGAAAATTCGGTAAAAAAGAACAAAAAGCGTTGTTGTTGTGTGGAAATTCTGAACGGCGTTGACGCGGTTTCGCGTTTCGCTCGTTCAGCGCGTTAAACTTTTTTCTGTTTTGGCGGCCGTTTTCGGTCTGTCAGACAGAAGGAAATGGACTATGAGTCTCTAACAGACTTGTCCACGACAGATGAGGAACTGGAACAGGCAATTGCAATGAAGCTGATGGAGGAAAAGGCTGGAGTTTTCGAGTCTTTATCAGACTCGCCTACGTCTGAGAAGGAGCTAGAAATGGCAGCGAGGAATTTGGAAAAGAAGCTGAGTTATACTTATGCCGGTGTAACCAAGAAGGCGGAAGAGAAAGGGGTCGACTTGGCCAAGCTACCAAGTTACCAGAAACACATGAAAAAGGAAAGCGGTGAGGTGGAACTATCACCGACACCCAGGAGAAAAGAATGGTATGATAAGAGGACCATTGTTTACAGGGTGTTCGCAAACGAAAGGAAGAGGGTAGAAGTTGTAACCATGGAATGGATAGAGGAAGCCCTGCGAAGAACTGAGGAGGAAATAAATTTTCTGACTCGAGGATCCAAGTATGGGACCGTAGTTGTGCATTTTAAAAGTGAATCTGCAGCGAGGAAGATGGCAGCGAAGGCGGTGAAGTCGGAAAAGGTAACACTGTTACCTACGTATTTAAACAGGAGGATTACACGAATAAGGGTGGAGGGAGTGCCACCAAACGTGGAGGCAGAATGGATTGTGGCGGCTGTGATCAGCGGCCACGAGGACGAAGTGGATATTCTCCATGCCTCGGTTAAGTCCGAGGGCTGGAGAGGCGTAACAGTGGAGCTGAACGTACAGGCAGAGACCGAGGTACTGGTGGACCTGACGGAAAGCATCAGACTGGGAGAAGTGATCATGAGAGTGTGGGTGGAGGGCAGGGCTCCACGTTGTTACAAGTGTGGCCTGAGGGGTCACATAAGAGCCTTCTGCCCTCCCCCAGGGAAAGAAATGGATCCCGAACCAGAGAGAGAGAAGCAGAAACCAGAGGAGAAGGAAACAGAGGAAGAGAATACACAGAAATGGAAGGAAGCTGGAAGTAAGAGGAAGAGAAGAATACGTGGAAAAGAAAATAATATGGAACTCCAATCCACCCCAAAACCACCCACGCCCTCTGAGTCCCACCCTATCCATGCAGACATTGAACCCACCCGCTCCCCCCCAACAAGAAACAAAAAAAAAAAAAAGAATACAACACACAAGAGATTGAAATCGATATCAGGCCGTACATTTGTACTATGACTGAACAGAAAGAAGTTAAAAGTCTAATGGAAGAGTATAAATGGTATGATGTTGGTGAGACTAGGTATGCTGTGATTGAAAAGAAGAACATAGGTGACTTTATGGTGAGGTGTGAAAGGGAGAATTGGGAGGTGAAAGATATAAGAATGAGTGATGAATTCGTGGAAAATATGGATGAGTATTTCGGAGTAAGAATGGATATGGAATTTGTTCGTATTGGCAAAGAACATTCAAGTGACTATGAAAAACAAAGGACAGGTAAGTGATGCTGACGGACGGGGCCGTTGGTATCGCTTTCATTTAATCATTTTTTCGTTTAACAATTCATGTTCATAAAGTTTAATTATAATGTTATATGTCCCCATGTTTCTTAGTGTCCCTTTCTGTGTCGCCCCTAGTGGGTAATAAAGAAATAAGAAACGTTAGCACTTCGTTTGACGTCGGTTGTGTTTTTTTCGGCTCCTGAAAATTCGGTAAAAAAGAACAAAAAGCGTTGTTGTTGTTGTGGAAATTCTGAACGGCGTTGACGCGGTTTCGCGTTTCGCTCGTTCAGCGCGTTAAACTTTTTTCTGTTTTGGCGGCCGTTTTCGGTCTGTCAGACAGAAGGAAATGGACTATGAGTCTCTAACAGACTTGTCCACGACAGATGAGGAACTGGAACAGGCAATTGCAGTGAAGCTGATGGAGGAAAAGGCTGGAGTTTTCGAGTCTTTATCAGACTCGCCTACGTCTGAGAAGGAGCTAGAAATGGCAGCGAGGAATTTGGAAAAGAAGCTGAGTTATACTTATGCCGGTGTAACCAAGAAGGCGGAAGAGAAAGGGGTCGACTTGGCCAAACTACCAAGTTACCAGAAACACATGAAAAAGGAAAGCGGTGAGGTGGAACTATCACCGACACCCAGGAGAAAAGAATGGTATGATAAGAGGACCATTTTTACAGGGTGTTCGCAAACGAAAGGAAGAGGGTAGAAGTTGTAACCATGGAATGGATAGAGGAAGCCCTGCGAAGAACTGAGGAGGAAATAAATTTTCTGACTCGAGGATCCAAGTATGGGACCGTAGTTGTGCATTTTAAAAGTGAATCTGCAGCGAGGAAGATGGCAGCGAAGGCGGTGAAGTCGGAAAAGGTAACACTGTTACCTACGTATTTAAACAGGAGGATTACACGAATAAGGGTGGAGGGAGTGCCACCAAACGTGGAGGCAGAATGGATTGTGGCGGCTGTGATCAGCGGCCACGAGGACGAAGTGGATATTCTCCATGCCTCGGTTAAGTCCGAGGGCTGGAGAGGCGTAACAGTGGAGCTGAACGTACAGGCAGAGACCGAGGTACTGGTGGACCTGACGGAAAGCATCAGACTGGGAGAAGTGATCATGAGAGTGTGGGTGGAGGGCAGGGCTCCACGTTGTTACAAGTGTGGCCTGAGGGGTCACATAAGAGCCTTCTGCCCTCCCCCAGGGAAAGAAATGGATCCCGAACCAGAGAGAGAGAAGCAGAAACCAGAGGAGAAGGAAACAGAGGAAGAGAATACACAGAAATGGAAGGAAGCTGGAAGTAAGAGGAAGAGAAGAATACGTGGAAAAGAAAATAATATGGAACTCCAATCCACCCCAAAACCACCCACGCCCTCTGAGTCCCACCCTATCCATGCAGACATTGAACCCACCCGCTCCCCCCCAACAAGAAAACAAAAGAAAAAAAAGAATACACACACACAAGAGATTGAAATCGATATCAGGCCGTACATTTGTACTATGACTGAACAGAAAGAAGTTAAAAGTCTAATGGAAGAGTATAAATGGTATGATGTTGGTGAGACTAGGTATGCTGTGATTGAAAAGAAGAACATAGGTGACTTTATGGTGATGTGTGAATGCGAGAATTGGGAGGTGAAAGATATAAGAATGAGCGATGAATTCGTGGAAAATATGGATGAGTATTTCGGAGTAAGAATGGATATGGAATTTGTTCGTATTGGCAAGGAACATTCAAGTGACTATGAAAAACAAAGGACAGGTAAGTGATGCTGACGGACGGGGCCGTTGGTATCGCTTTCATTTAATCATTTTTTCGTTTAACAATTCATGTTCATAAAGTTTAATTATAATGTTATATGTCCCCATGTTTCTTAGTGTCCCTTTCTGTGTCGCCCCTAGTGGGTAATAAAGAAATAAGAACTTTCACCAGAAGAGTTTCCGACTTTGCCAGAGAACAAAGGCATTGTGTCGAAGAGAATAATTGATGTGCCTAGCATCCAGATAGAACCAAAAAATGGAAAAAAATTTGCGTTGGCTGCTGGGGGTGGAACCCAGATACTGTCGACGAATAAAAGCGAAATTATGAAATACAGCAAAATGATGGAAATAAATGACAACAGTGTGAAAATTGAACCTCCGCAAAAGTTATTACAGGAAGAAAAGCAAAAAACAATAATTTTCAAAACATATTGTCTACAAAATAGAAAAATTGAAAGAATGTCAGAAGAGAAAATAGAAAAGTGCTTAAAGCCAATATTGGGCGACGTAGTATTTCTGAGAAGAGGAAAAAAATTCGGAACGGTGGAAGTAAGGTTCACCAATAAAGAAATAGCACACAAGAACTCAGTGGAAACGTTGAAAACGAACGACGTAGAGTTAATACCATATTATATGGGGATGAGGACGTCGCGAATAAAAATTACAAGGGTCCCGCCAGAGGTCGAACCTATGTGGTTGTTGGCGGCAGTCCTAATCAAAGAGGTAGAAAAAATTACTCTCCTCCAGGCTACCGCTACGGAAAACCCACGCTGGGATGGTAAAACAATTAATCTTCTCATTCAAGCGGACCCTAAAATAATTCAAACAATTCCTGAGACAATTGAGGTAGGGGAGGAGAACCTCGTGGTGTTTGTTGAGGGCCGAAAACCTCGATGTTTTTTATGTGGTCAATTAGGCCACATTCGAAGGAACTGCAAGGAAAATGAAGAAGAGGAGGAAGAGGAGAAAAAAGACAAAGAGGAAGAAGATAAAGAAGAAACAGATGAGAAAAAAAAACACAAACAAAAGAAAAATACAACCAGCAACCCAGCCGAGAGCGGCGACTACTACAGAACAACGACCAAAAAAGACTGCCAGAAGAGAAAAAGAAGAAAAACATAATAGCCGTATACACTAAAGATACTGAGCTCATGAGAGACATTCAACTCATAAAGACTGTAAAAAAATTGATAACCTTTCAGAGGAATTTATCAATTACGACATATATGAAGTCTCAAATAAGACTTATAGAATTCTACAAAATAAGTACAGAAAGACTGTATCTTCATTGAGATTAGATTTTAACAAGTCGATATTTCATGGATTACCAGCTCCGATCCCGCGAGAAAAGGAAAAGGTGGAGATTCCCCCTCCACCTGATAATTCTGTGTCGGTGGTGAGACGGGATTTTGACAAATCTATTTCCCAAGACCGTCCACCTCCGACCCTGGATAAAAAAAGGTGGAGGGTCCCCCTCCACCGGACAATCCTAATTAAACAGGTAAGTGATGGCTATTCACATTGGTTGTTTAAATGTTCATGGCCTGTTGTCAAGCTGGAAGCAAGGACGCTTTCTGAATGACATCAGGTCGAGAAATTTGGATGTAATTGTTGCAACGGAAACCCGGGTGAAGGGGCCAAGAGATCTGCTCCCCCTCCTGAACGGCTACGAGAAATACGTTTCTCCGAGTCGGGCGGAGGTGGGGGTGGGGTGTTGGTCCTACTAAAAAGAAACCGGGTAGCCGAGAAAAAGTTGGTTTTTTCTGACCCAGAAGGCAGGCTGGTCGTTCTCGACTTGACATTCAGTTGTGGCAAGACAATCAGGCTGGTCGCTATTTATGCACCAAACATTATTGGCCCGCAAACTGAATATTTTCGTGGCCTAGGAAAGTTCCTAGCCACGTCGCATTCACTAGTAGTGTTAGGAGACTCTAATACAATATGTGCAGCACACACAGATTGTGTTGGCTCAAACTCGAACATGAACAGAAAATGTAACACAGGCTTTCGGGATCTGCTAAGTCAATTTCAGCTAGCAGATCCATATAGGTTGGAGCACCCGAACACTCCACAGTGGACGTGGTCAAATAGTGACGGGTCTACCAGAACATATCTAGATAGGATTTTAATTAGAGAAAAAGATAAGTCCATAGTTGAGTGTCCACAGTTTTTTCTAGTCAGCTACAGTGACCACAAGATGGTTACCTGTAAACTGACGGTAGATAAGTTGCATAGACAGGGATCTGGCTACTGGAAACTCAATACGTCCCTTTTGGCGATTGAGGAGTACAGAAAGCGGATCAAGATGTTAATACAGAGGGCATTAACAGGTACCATCATTAATAACAAATGGTGGTACGCCCTAAAAAGAGCCATCAAATATGAGTCTATTAGGTTTAGCATAAGTTTAGCTAAGAAGGGACGTAAAATAGGAGATGGTCTAGTTAAGGAACTAGAAGAAGCCTGGAGGACTGGTAATACAGACCAAGCGAGGGTGAAAAGACTGGAGTTAAACCAGCATCTTGAAGCCCACCACATGGGAAGTATTACCAGAGCTAAGTTACGTGCAATGGGAAGTGAAGGAATCAAAGCCGCTGGATGGGCCCGAGTGGTGGAAGCTCGGCAAGGAAATAGTTCCTCTATTCGGTCTTTGACGAATCAAAATGGTGTCTTGATAAACGAACCCGAGAAAATGTGTGAGGTCTTTCGGGAGTACTTCGCCCAGCTGTTCGGGGGTGACGGCGGTCCTGGTGGTGGGAGAGCCCTCGAGGACTTTCTTACCGGGCTGCCGTGCCTCTCGGGGTCGGATGCGGAGTCTTGCGAAGGGCCAATCACACTTGAGGAGGTGATGGAGGCTTTGGCCGATTGTAAAGCGGGTAAGTCACCGGGACTTGATGGTCTTCCGTACGAGCTGTATAAATGTATGCCAGACTTGTTCGGGCAACTACTGACTGACGTGTACGCGAACTGGAAACAGAATGGGTTTATCCCCAGATCTGTGCGCCGGGGAGTAGTGACGTTGGTCAGAAAGGACCCGGACAAGGGGGACGTTCTAGAGAATTTCAGGCCCATCACTCTGTTAAACGCAGAAGTGAAGATTTTGGCCAAGGTTCTAGCAAAAAGGTTGGCGCGTGTCGCGAATGGTATAGTCGGGGAGGCACAGACATGTGCCATCCCAGGCAGAACCATTCAGGATACCCTCCATCTTATTCGCTATACCATAGAGAGGTTTGGTAATAAATCTGGCAAAGGTGGGGCTTTGGTGCATTTGGACCAGTCTAAAGCTTTTGATAGGGTTGACCATCGATACCTAGCGACTGTACTTGCGCGGTTTGGCCTGGGCCTTGGCTTCCTCAGGTGGTTTATCGCTTTGTACCACAACATTGACTCGATAGTTCGGGTGAACGGTTTCCTTTCGAAGCCGTTCTGCATCAGACGCTCGGTTCGTCAAGGATGTCCGCTTTCACCACTTTTGTATGTGATGGCTCTCGAGCCATTACTGCAAAGGTTGAGTGGCATCCCGAGAGAACCAGGACTAGAGGAGTTTGTTACGGCTTTCGCGGATGATATCACTATCAGTGTAACCACAGTGGTACGCCTACGTGAAGTAGGTAAGACTATTGAGGCTTACGAGGAGGTAGCAGGAGCAAAGATTAACCGGGAAAAGTCGGTCGGCTTGCAGCTCGGCACCTGGGTTGGCAAGTCGATGCCTTCAGACAGTGTTGTTAGGCGCTGGACGGAGGGACCGGTTAAGTTGCTGGGAGTCTGGTTTGGACCAGGCCTCCAGATAGAGAAGAACTGGACGGAGTATTGAGCAGGGTGGCTGCAGTAGTCAAGACTTGGTCTTGGCGGTGGCTATCCCTGAAAGGGAGGGCGGAAGTGGCCAATGTGTTTATCGCATCGGTCATTACCTACCGCCTGACTGTCGTGCCCTGTCCGGATTCGTGGTTGATCAGGTTGGAGAGACAGCTCTTTCGCTTTTTGTGGAAGGGCAGGTCGCCACTTGTGAAACGCTCTGTCTGCTGTCAAAAGCCTTTAAATGGAGGTTTAGGGATGCCTTGGTTAATGATGCGCAGACATGCGTTGAGGTTGAGGCACCTCTGGATTCTCCTGGATAGTGAAGGGGTGTGGTCTCCGCTGGCCAGACAAATGTTCCCTGAGTTCAAGAGTTTTTGCGAACAGGAAGCCTGGTGTTCTCGTAGACCGAGGTCGAGTGAGTGGCATAAAGAGTGCCGTAAGGCCCTCTTGCTGTTCCGGCGCTCGGGCAACGCCAGCGGTGGGGGTTCCACACGGATTTTATATAGTGGGTTGGTAGAGTCTGAATGCGACGATGGCCTGGGGTCGACTCTAGGTCTCGGATTTATTCAACTGGACAGCTTGTTTCATCGTACATTCGGGTTGAGAACGTTGGACAACTTCCAAAAGTCCTTAACCTGGCAATGCTACAGAGGTGCCTTGCCCGTTTGGGATAAGCTCGCAAGACATGGTAAACGTCAGTCGCCGACCTGTCCAAGATGCGGTGGGGACAGGGAAACCGTCCCTCACGCTATTGTTCAGTGTCCGGAGATAACTGAAATGTGGGCTTATGCTGAACATCTGTTGTCCGGCGAAGGAAGAGTACGGCTGTCGACTGAGTCAATTATAAAAATTGACCCACCGGGAGTTCTAACGAACGAAGGTAAGAATTGTTTTCTCACGGTTGTAGCAATAGCAAAAGAGGCTGTATGGAATACTAGGATATAAGGAATTAAGACAGGCAACTTTATCTCTGGTGACAATTTACGATCCTTTTTTTCTTTTCATTTGAAAAGGAAACTGTGGCTGGAGAAGAGGTGTCTGTCAGAGTGTACGTTCCAAAAGAGATGGAAGTATGTTGCACGAGTGTTGTGCGTGCAAGGAACCGTGTGAAAATATACGAGGAAAAAAAAAAGAGAAAATAAAAAGGTATCAGCGGTAGATCGGGGCTTGTGGGATCGGAGCGTAACTTGATCATCGCTTCATTTCTTTTGTTTTTGTACTGTGTATTCCATTCGATTTTTATGTATTGTATTTTATTTTTGATGTCACATTTATGTAAAATCATATCGATTCACTGATCCCATCAGTTGTACTGTCCATATCTATGTTTGGCCCCCGGTGGGCAATAAAGAAATTCGTATTTCGTCTGCGTTACGTTGTGAGTTCAAATTCCGCCGAGGTCGATTTTGCCTTTCATCCTTTCGGGGTAGATATATTAAGTACCAGTTACGCACTGGGGTCGATGTAATCGACTTAATACCTATGTCTGTCCTTGTTTGTCCCCTCTGTGTTTAGCCCCTTGTGGGTAATAAAGAAATAGGTACTTGAAACCAACGAAATTTTACAGCGATGAAATATACATTAGTCTGGTTGAGACGTCCGTTCAGGACAAATTATGTTCACGGATGTGTGTTTGGTGGGGGTGATTACCTGGGAGATAATATCTGCAAGAAACATAATGATTTCAGATTTTGGCACAAGGCAAGCAATTTCGGGAGAGCGGGTAAGTCAATTACGTCGATACGAAGAACTCAATTGGTACTTATTTTATCGGATTCGGAGGGATGAAAGGCAAAGTCGACCTTGGAGGAATTTGAACATTTGAACTTAGAACGTAAAGACGGACGAAATGCAGCTAAGCATCTAGCCTGTCGAGCTAACGATTCTGCCAGCTCGTCTCCTTATGTACATGAAGCATAATAGATGAGAGAATGTTAACAAATTTCAATCAGGTAAAATTATCTTCGCAATGAGGAGACGGAAACATCAGCTCAATGACTGACGTTTATCAAATCTAGTCAAAGCAAAAGGGTGACAACTCGGGAATGTTAATTAAATTTTGAATTATTAATGCAGCGAGGTGAAAGACAACATTAACTCTTGGTAACCCTTCGTGTTCGACAAAAACGATTCTGCCATTTCTAGCTGAACGCTATTGCTGAATAACCTGCACAGATAAATTGTTTATAGTGATGAAATATTTGTGTTGTACATTAGTGTATTCCCTTCCTCAAATCGTTATTGCCTGTACAGGCGCACGGTGTGCTCCATGTCCAGTATAAAAGTGATCATAAAGCGACGTGAAGTGAAGTGTTTTGCTCAAGAGCGCAACGCACCGACTAGTCTTGGAATCGAACCTATGAGGCGACACACCCTCACAACTTGAGGACTTGCATGTACTTTATATCTGGCGGTTCTCTTAACTGGTATCTATCTAATCTGTCTCGAGTCATCTATTTTACTGTTTCATATATGTCTCAAAATGCACTTTCCTGCGTGGAGAGCCTAATTATTCAATTTTTTGTATGTTATAGAGATAAATCCTGATTGCCAGGATTATTTCTGCTTTACTTTTCAAATCTTTACACTTGGATAGATTCACCATTTCTTTTAGAGAATCATTATTCTCTATTGAGAAGGACAAGTGATCATGAGATATTACCCTTACTGTTCATTCGTAACATGAATGTCCAGATTTGAACTTAATCTCACCGTTTGGTGGGATCCGGAAAAGTTTTTATAATTCTTTTATTATTTTGCTGCTATGCTAGAGAATCTCTTTGAAGAATTTAATTCTTTAGATCGATCCTAGTATTTATTGCATGTCTGGTATGTAGACTATTGGTCTCTATTGGCTGGACTGTTGAACCGCTGAAAGAAACCAATAAACACAAACAAACCAACACTGGTTGTGAGAGAGACAAAGAAAAACTCGCGCACTCATATACGACAGGCATTCTAACAGAATCTGTCTATCAAATTAAGTCACAAAGCATTGGTCGACGCGGGGCTATATTAGAAGACACTTGCCCAAGGTAGCATAGAGTGGGACTGAACCTTGTAACACGTGGTGCGAAGAAAGCTTTTTAACCACCCAGGTATGCACATTCACTTTTTAATTCCCAAACGCTTTTGCATATTTATACCAGTTAATTTCAATCGGTATTTCATAATAGTAGTTTAATCTTCGCTGTTTAGAAAGTTCTAATGCTATCACGTCTGTTGGTACAGTCATATGGTTTACAGCAAAAACCCAAGCATAATGTTACAACTTTTTCCTGTATTCTTCTGTATTAGACACCAATGTGATTTCTCGGTTTCGGATCGCTGATATGTGTCATCTTAGTTACTGAGTTTAAACCTTCTAATTTTTACTATTAAGATTTTGATGTCCCTATTGTGTATTGATTAGCTTCAGCTTCATGGTTCACAATGGACGCGGCATTCGAATTCCGCAGGCTATGTTAAAACTTTTTGGCGTCTTAATTTATGAGATGTATATTATATTATGTGGAGGCGCAATGGCCCAGTGGTTAGGGCAGCGGACTCGCGGTTTCGATTCCCAGACCAGGCGTAGTGAGTGTTTATTGAGCGAAAACACCTAAAGCTCCACGAGGCTCCGGCAGGGGATAGTGGCGATCTCTGCTGTACTCTTTCGCTACAACTTTCTCTCACTCTTTCTTCTGTTGGCCTGCTCGCTTAGCCAGCGGGGTGGCGTCATTTGAAGGCTAAAACAATGCGAAGCACATTGTGACCAGCGATGTGTAGCAACATCTGATAGCCTGGTCGATCACAGTGATATTATATTATACTTCATTTGAGAATAAGTAGCTACAGCCAATGTGGTTAATTGTTTCTTGTCAGTCTCTAAATATTCTGTTGTTACATTCAGTATTCTGCTTCACTTGCTGGTGCGCAATATGGTCCCAACTATGAGCCCAGCGCTCGCTCGTAGATGCTGACGTTTTTCTATTTTGTTTCCCCCTGTGTACAGTCTTTCGAGCTATTAACCAAGTAGATTTCTTTGCCACTGTCTTAACAGGGTATATCGTTAATATTAAGATTATTATAAGGCGGCGAGATGGCAAAAACGTTAGCTTAGCGGTATTTCGAAAGTGCTTAGCGGTATTTCGTCTGCCGCTTCGTTCTGAGTTCAAATTCCGTCGAGGTCGACTTTACCTTTCATCCTTTCGGGGTCGATTAAATAAGTACCAGTTACGCACTTCGGGTCGATGTAATCGACTTAATCCGTTTGTCTGTCCTTGTTTGTCCTCTCTGTGTTTAGCCCCTTGTGGGTAGTAAAGAAATAGGTATTTCGTCTGTCTTTATGTTCTGAGTTCAAATTCCACGGCGATCGACCATGACTTATATCCTTTTGGAATCGATAAGTTTAGTACCAGTTGAGTACTGGGGTCCATCTAATCAGCTTATTACTGATGCCTCCCTTTCTCCAGCCAGTTGTTACATCCTCGGTGTTCTGCTGAATGAAGAGGTGGAAAGACCGAAAGGATATCTATGCTTTCGATTGCAGACGAACCTCAAACAGTTAATAAGAGCCGGGTAAAAGCTACTGGGTCACACTAGCTTGTGAATGACGGCTATGAGGTTGATGAAACAAATATCAACCAAATAAATAGTAATGTCATCGATTATAACCTTTCTGGAAATGTGTCGGCTTTTGTCTATATGTTAGGAATCATTATTATATCTTATTTCTATTCATTATTGCTTAGAAAGTAAAGATAAAATTGGTTTGTATACAAAATACTGCCTGGTCATTGAGTGTAATAGCGTGGAGCTTAAAAATAGCCCTCGAGACAAAACAACAGCAACAACAACAACAACAACGGCAACAACAATATCAACTACAATTATTACTAATATCAGAGAAAAAACAAATAAACAATAATATAGTGAAATTTAAATCACAAAACGAAACAAGACCAACAACAACAATAACATCAACACTATAGCACATATTACAGCAAAAACAAAGTAGCAACGTGATCAGTTGCAGAATGCTCAATTAGAGGAGAAATAAATGAGAAAAAGAAAAGAAAGCAGAACATGAAATTTTATTAATACATTTCAATATAAATTTTATCATGTAAACAAATAGCACCTAATTAAAGAAAGTGAATAAGTGAATCACATACATACATACATGCATACATACATACATACATACATACATACATACATGTGTATTTGTATGTGTGTATGTATCTGTATATATATTTGTATGTATACATAAGTAATTATAGTAGATACACTCGTACTTGTATATGCTTATGCACACACATACACGTACAAGTATAGTGTGTATATAATTATTTAGCACGCCAGTGAAGTATGGTATCTATCTATCAATTAATCTGTCTATTTGTCTACATATGTATTTATCGACCTATCTATCTATGTACACACACCTATATGTGTATATGTATGTATGAGTGCGTAAGTGCCACGTGCGTGCGTGCAATGAAGCACAAGTTATGAGCATGCGCTTGGGGAACATACTGCGACATTATAATTTTAGTCTAAACTCTCTCTTGGTGAAGAAGTCAGTTGCCATATATATATATATATGTGTGGCCACTGATAATGGATATTTTGATATCTGACTTGGTATCGACGGGCATGGTTGTGCGGTAAGAAGATTGCTTCTCAACCATACAGTTCTGAGTTCAGTCAGGGCAAGTGTCTTTCAATATAGACGCGGGCCGAACAAAGCCTTGTGAGTGAATTTGGTAAACGGAAATTGAGAGAAGCCCGTCATATATATATATATATTATATATATATATATATATATATATATATATATATATATATATATAGGCGCAAGAGTGGCTGTGTGGTAAGTAGCTTGTTTACCAACCACATGGTTCCGCGTTCAGTCCCACTGCGTGGCACCTTGGGTAAGTGTCTTCTACAATAGCCTCGGCCGACCAAAGCCTTGTGAGTGGATTTGGTAGACGGAAACTGAAAGAAGCCCGTCGTATATATGTGTATATATATATATATATATATAATATATATATATATATATATATATATATATACTAGCTGAAGGTGACCCGCTCTACGCGCGGGTAAGAGTGTGGTTGTTACTTTCTGTTGCTTCCTTTCAGCACCATCCGAACGTGGCCGATTGCAGCGCCGCCTTGACTGGCTTCTGTGCCGGTGGCACGTAAAAAGCACCAACCGATCGTTGCCGCTGCGAGCCCCCCTGGCACCTGTGCCGGCGGCACGAAAAAAGCACCCACTACACTCACAGAGTGGTTGGCGTTAGGAAGGGCATCCACCTGTAGAAACACTGCCAGATCAGACTGGAGCCCTGTGCCGCCTCCTGGCTTCCTAGACCCCGGTCAAACTGTCCAACCCGTGCTAGCACGGAAAACGGACGTTAAACGATGATGATGATGATGATTCTCCCTCTTTGTTTCTCTCTCTTTTCTCTCTCACTTTCCCACTCTCTTACTTTTCTTTTCTCTCGGACTCTCTATCTTTATCTATCTCTCTCCGAATTATAAACAACAAAAGATCTTGAGTAAGTTGAGAAATAAAATATTTAGAAAGATCAATCATAAATATCAGGCAGTGGCAACGGAAAGGTCTGCTTCAAGGCAGACAGCAAAACGCTAACATTTAAAAGGGACAGACGAACTTGCGAGCTGAATAAAAATAATAAAATATTGGAAACCAAATTTTGAAGGGATAGAATTTGAGGATAGTAGAGTCACCATGGCTGGCATTTCTTAACGATGGACAGCAACGTATTGACAGTTTAACGGCTGGCGTAAAATTTTGAACTTGATGTAAAAGAAAAATCGTAAACACCAAGTTTTGAAGTGATTCTTTCTCACGACAGTAGACTCACCATGGCAAGCATTCAAAACTTCTTCATCATGGACGGCAACACATTGACGATTAAAAGGCTGGCGAAAATTTTTTAGCTTGATGTAACAGAGAATTCCTAAACACTCGCTCCTTTAAATTTTAATCCCCTTCCAGACCCATTTATACCCCTTTTCACCTTTTGGTGAATATAACCCGATTTCATTCGGGTCTACTGGGGCCACATTTTATAAGATGAGGAATTTTGTCCTAGAGGTCACGCCTTTCATTTGAGGAAAAAAATAGTTGTCATGCAATCTTGCCAGCACTTTTAACCCTTTCGTTACCAAACCGCCCAAAGCCGCCCGAAAAAGATTTTGGTTAATGTGACCAAACCGCATAAGCCCGCCCGTATTTACCTATTCATACGTATTTAAATGAGAATATCAGAGCAAATCTCTTTATTACACTCGTGAAAACACGTGATTATACTTCGTAAACAGTTCATCTACAGTTTTGTACAACAATCGAAGTGTAATTTTAATTCCGTGAATTTTGGGAGATTTTTTTCCGAAATTTGTTCCTATTGTGTTTTCAAACTTTGTAATTCTGACAAAAGATGGATACGAATTTCATTATATCAAGCAGCGAGTCAGAATTTGAAGGATTTTCTACTGAAGACCTTGATAAATCTAACTCTACGACTGAAAAAAAAAAGTACGTGGTATTTGATAATGAATCTGATGTTTCATTTTCCGAAAGTGAAAACGGTGAATCTGAGAGCTCCGACAGCGATAAAGAAAATGAATTGGCACCTGAATGGAGTGAAAATTGAAAAACTGTTTCTTTCGGTGATTTTTCTGAAGAAACTTGACCAAGCCACAGACTTTCCCAGGAGAGTAAAGCCTTAGACTATTTCTTTTTACTTTTTCGGATGAGCCTATTTGAAATCATTACGGCGGAAACGAACCGTTACGCTAAATGTAAACAAAGCGAAAGAAAGGATAGTTAGTGGTTTCCCACAACCTTAAATGAAATTAAGACTATTTTGCCATAAATATTATTATGGGTATCAGATAGTTACCCAGAATAACAAATTCTATCGTAAAATTTTGTTGTATACCCAATTGAATATTAGCTAATAACCCATTTTCTATAGCGATGTTTCAACAAAATTTTAATAATTTTATATTTTGTTGAATTTACCTGTATCTACCTGCAATTAGAGTCACTTTGTGACAAAAATTATAGTATAGAATTGGTTGAGAACATTTCATTCAATTATCTTCCAAAAATCAGATTAATATATTGCTAAATAAAAAGTTATAGTTGTTTAATGAAACCAGACTAACCTTATGATTATGTTAGAAATTAATTGAAACACATAAGGGGTGTATTTTGGTCAGAAATATAGTAACGAAAGGGTTCATAGGTGTGCATATTTTCAGCTGAACCGACCGACCACATAATGCACACATTATATATATATATATATATATATATATATATATATATGTGTGTGTGTGTGTGTGTGCACGCATTATATATACAAATTATATATATATATGTATAAATTAGATTAGAGATAAAACCACTATTAGGCAAAAAAAAACCAAAAACAAAAACATAAAAATAAAAATATAATATAGAAAATATATAAAATTGAAAAATTTAAATTATTTAAATTTAAAATAAAAATTATTAAATTATATTTATAATTTGTTTAAAAATATATATAACTATCAAAAAGTATTAAAAAGTTTAATATACATAAATACAGATATATACACTTTGTGTATATACATTATATATACATATTTATATATCGAACACACACACACACACACACACACACACACACACACACACACACACACACACACACATATATAAATGAACGCAATGAATATCTGATTCATAATATTTGTTCTCATGATTGTGTGTTGTTGGTAGCGATGATAATTCTCCCTATGAATGCAGACAGATACATCAAAGAAAGCCGTCTGACGAACTTATAAAGGGAAAGTGAAAGGGAGTTGAGGGGAATACATTAAATAACGGTAGTGGAATTCTCAAAGTTATAAATGAAGGGGAGTAAGAGAGGGAAAGGAGGAAATAGCGTGAGTGAGGAAGATGGCCCCTAGCAACCACACCTTTCAAGAGAGGGATTTCTAAGGTAGCCCACGGGCATCGTCACCTCATTCTACATGTACCTGTAAATTTTGGAGCGAATCGGACGGGATGTAGTGGCATTGAAAGCGATCCAAGCGGTAAAAACGCATTTCAGTTATATATATATATATATATATATATATATGCGTGTGTGTGGTTGTGTGTCTGTGTTTGTCCTTGACAACCGATGCTGGTGTGTTTATATCCCCGTTACTTAGCGGTTCGGCAAAAGAGACCGATAGAATAACTACTGGGCTTACAAAAGAATAAGTCCCGGGGTCGAGTTGCTCGATTAAAGGCGGTGTTCCAGCATGGCCGCAGTTAAATGACTGAAACAAGTAAAAGAGTAAAGAGTATGATTGATATAAACAGCAGTTTGCAATGTTTCAAAAAGGAGAATTATAATTATCACTAAATGTGACAAGGGTGTTAGGAAACACCTACATTACTAGAAATAAGAGCTAAATCACTCTAATGCCGTAGTTAACGCGCATGAATTTAAACGTAAACACTAACAGGGACCATTATCGTCCAAAATGGAGGCAAGCATCATTCCTCCATGTGATCGACTTGAAAAATTGTTAAGATACTATATTTTTCTTAATATGAAACCAATGATATTCTTAATTCACAAATAAAGAAATTCTACCCATCAATGCGTATTTGAGCACTCATTTTCATCGTTCGACATTTACGTATATATACATAGATATATAATCCTTTCTACTAAATGCACAAGGCTTGAAATTTTTGGGGAAGAGGACTAATGTATTACATCGATCTCAGTCTTTTAGTGATACTTGCTTCATCAACAATAGGATGACAGGGAAAGTCGATCTCGGCGGAATTTGAACTCAGAACGTCAAGACGGATGGAATGACGTGAAGCATTTTTCCCAGCGTGCATATACAATAATTATAATAACAAACTATTAAATGCATACACAGGAGTATATACTAATATGCAATGTTAGTTCTTAAGATTAATGATGCTAAAGTGTATGTGAGGGTTGTAACGGCGTGAAGTTTTAGAAAGCGAATGATTAATGGGTAATTAAATGAAGTAGTAAAATATATGCAGATGCAACGGTGATATCAGTGTGATAAATGAGGCAAGTAGTTTTAATTTAGTATAGTCTGGATTTGTTGTGCGTGGAGGGGAGTTAAATAAAAACTGATTTTATTAATTTGCTTGTATGGAAACACCACTTCCTCGTTTCCGTTTTTCAATTTCATTTGTATTTCAGGCGTAATTGTGAACTGCTGCATATTTGCTATTACAAAAATGAACTTTATTAATTGTTCGTTTCCACATCACCTGGAATTTCCTGTTGTGTGTTAATCGTCTAAGGAGGTATTACATCACAGAATTACATGAGTGACCACCAAAATTCGAGAAAAGATAAATAAGTAAATGAGTGGAAACTTCACCGGTGTGTGTGTTAAATAATAAGGCGTTAAAAGAGAATAACTCTCCCCAGACACAAAATATGCTTCAACACATGAACTCACATAAAGAATCTTGCAAACCAAATTCAAAGACAAAATAAAATAAGCTTTGGCCAAGCTAGCAAAACACTAAGAAACACTGTTCTGTTGTCTAAATAGCTACCCGGCAACTCCACTTCATTAAAACATACATTTCCTCCAAGCTTTACACGAAATCTGTCAATTCGGCTGGGACTCACAGAACATCAAGGAAGAAAACTAAAACACACGATGTTGCAAAAAAAAAAAAAAGAAATAAGAAAATATACACAAAAATCAACCAGTACCAGAAATGAAAGTCCTGCTGCATGAACTAAAAAAAAAACACCACTACACCACACGAAAGAGACAGATTCATGACAAACATCCAACAAGAATACCGCCGAGTAAACCATGACTGTAGCAAACACTTCAACAATAAACTCAAGTGGATGAAACAGCAACAACAATCCCAGCAAGGTAAGAATCAATACAAACACCAAACAATATCGACGGAATTGTCATGTCGAAATGTAAACTACCAGAAGACTTCGGCACCAGGACACCAACAAACAATACCTCCACCGCCACCAACAACAAAAATTATACCTCTGGAATATACGGTACAACTAGAGAAAGATGAAATGCATGCTTTAGAGTTACCACCAAAATTCGAGAAATGATAAATAAATAAATGAGTGTTAAATAATAAGGCACTAAAAGAGAATGACTCTCCCCAGACACAACAAAATATACTTCAATACACGAACTCACATAAAGAATCTTGCAAACCAAATCCCAAAACGAAATTTTGAAACAAGTAATCTATTTAAATACATTGAGAATAAAGTGGGCAAATAGCTTTAAAATCCCACTTTTTTCCTTTCTGCTCCAATTTGTTTTCAGAGTCTAAAGTCATAATCTTCTCAACAAACCATTTTGAAACACAAAATATTTTGTAATTGTTATGGAGAATAGAACCAAATGAACATTCTATATTGTGTCGGTTGGCAGAAAAATATATACGGGCATTAAAAAAATTTCCCTTTGAAATGAAGCCTATTTTGTTTTTCACGTAGATTACCATATTTTCTGGCATACAACTCAACGAAGTATATTGTATAAACATCCCAAAGTTGTGACTATATTTCCAAATCCTGCTGCATTATACATGGAATTTTTGCTCGGCCAAAGTCGTCTTGATGTATAAGTCGACCTATCTTAATTTTTGATTGAACATATTGGTCCGAAAACTTCGACTTGTATGCCGGAAAATACGGTAGCCGCTCCTAAATTTGATTTCATTTAACAGTTGTAATACGGATATTGTTTATATGTTGAAAAGGATATTGTTATATTTCGGGACTGTCATTTTTTTTTGCTAAATAAACACATGCATTATATATTCATTCTTCAGATTTATTATTGTTATATTTTATTATATTTATTATTCTTATTTTTCTATTTTGTCGTTTGTCTGGAAATGTTTCAAAACACGTCCTGTGACCTCTTCAACGACTCTCCATTCCACGTATCTGCGTCTGTTCTGTTTGGCCCATTCTCTATTGATGTAATATTTTGTTTCCAATTTAGGCACACGTTAAAGAAATCCGGGGTGAAAAAATTCAGCAATACCATTGACCTATGTGCTTAAATGATACTTTATTTTAAGGACTTCAGATGAAAGCCAAAGTTAACTTCAGTGGGATTTGAACTCGGAATGTAAAGAGCCGGAAGAAATGCCTCGAAGCATTTCTTACGTCCTCTTTAACGCTTCTGCCAGATCATCACCTTGATCAGTTATATTACTAATATAATATCTTTAACATAAGGAATCCGTTACGTTAAGGAAAGTAATTAAGAATAAGAAGGTTCTGATAGTCATGGTAGTGGTGTTGGCTGCAGTAACATTTATAATGATTATACTGAACGGAGAAAGAGAGGGAGATAGAGAGAGAGAGAGGGAGGGGGAGAGACATGGTAACGGTTGATTGTTGTTATAGTGGTTGTTTTGGTTACTGGTGGTGGTGGTGGGGGCATCGCTTTCCTCACCACAAGCCTTACTGCCATTATTATAATATTTGAATATTTTGTTCGTTATTTGCAAAGATATGTCATTTCTGCTGAATAAAATGTGAAATAAATTATATATGTGTGCGTTGCACATCAATGATTTAAAGCTTAACTATTAGAACTTATTTTTTTTTAGACATAACTTTTTAACATAAAATTAAATCTGAGAGCGTTGTTAAGCTATAAAAGTTCATGTAAACGAATTCCTATTGATATTAATTTCATTGTATATTGTCAAATGTCTTTGAATGAATTTGCTTACATTCGAATTATAACATGTGAATTGTAATTGTAATTCATCCAGGTCTTCATGGACTGGTTGTACTTTTGGTAGCAATAAAGAGACAGCAGTGGATATATATTTTCTGTTGGACTAATATCATTTATCTTTTACTTGCTTTCGTCTTTAGATTACGCGGCCAAGCTGGGGCAATGTCTTGAAGGGTTTATTCGACCAAATCGATCTCGGTACCTATTTTCTTAAAGCCTGATAGTTATTCTGTTTGTCTGTCTGTCTCTTGTTGCCAAATGACTAAATTATAAGGACATAAACAAACTAATACCGGTTGTCACGCGTTGAGGGCTTAACTCAAACACAAAAATGCGAACACATAGATATACGTACACACACTCCCACACATACGCACACACACATTCATATGCACGACAGGTTTCTTTTAGTTTCCGTTTGCAAAGATCTACTCAAAAGGCTTTGGTTTACTTTGCGGCCGTAGTACAAGTCACGCTTGCCCCAGGTGCGAAGGTGTGCGACTGAACCCAGAATCTCAATGAAGAAGCACAACGTCTCTTCAAATACTGTCATTTAAGTTTCATTTTCGTTCGTAAAGTTTTCGCAACGTTCTCTTTTGAGACCCCGTTAATTCTTTCGTAGTTATTAGAGCTGTCCACCATCGAATTTTAACAAATGTAGAAAATGCCCTCTTATGAAATTGAAGCAGTTCAAAGTTACCGATTTGATGCTGCCTATCGTATGAATAAATTTCTATATGCCTAATTTGCTTCTTATGTTCGCACGAGAGTCATGTCGTAACCTTTAGTGTGTTTTGGAAGCAAGCGAACCATTTGCAGTAGGTAATAATCCTGATTCACTTGGGCAATTCGCTTAAAACCACAATCATATTTACGTAAGTAAGTGTAATCATATTCATTATTATGTCTTCTTGTCCTAGATACGTAGAGACGCTGCAATTTCATAGGCTGTAGGGGACCCATAATTCCCTGTGGAGCATAGTAGAATGAGAAAAATTGAAATACTGTGTCACAGATGTGTGTGTACACATAGAAGGGGGTGCTGAAAAATCCTGGCTAAAAGGATATCGTATAGGGCCTGGTTCGAGGTCCAAACTTCCGAGTTTTTTCTTTTTACAAGGCTTAGAGAAACTAAAGGACCGCTGCTGTGTGTGTGAATCCGTGAGGGGAGTATGTTGAATCAAATCCTGATTAACTGATTCTCTCCGAAGATTTTTTTTTACCCCAAGCCAGGTTATCTTCAGCACCCGGTCGTGTATATATATATATATATATATATATATATATATAGATGTAGGAGGGAACCGAGCTAAGCGTAGAAGCCGCGGACGCGAACCCGGATGAAACCGACTGTTGGCGCAACAATCTCATGCACGGGCAATGATCAATGGACTTCCTCAGTCACACGAATGGACGGCCATCATCATATATCTGCACACACACACACACACACCACACACACACACACACATTTAAACTTTCGAGAGAACGTGAGATAATTCTCTTTCGTAACATTGGATCTCGAAGCACATGAATTTATAATAACATAAATATTGGCTTGAAAAATCCTTTGGGATTCCAAACCAATATCTACATGTTACCATTTAAGCCTTGTATGCTCCGAGATCCACTATTCCAAAAGAGAACATATACATATGTGTGTGTGTAAGTGTGTGTGTATGTGTGTGTGTGTTTGTATGTGTGCGTGTGTGCGTGTGTGTTGAATGTAGGTGAATAGAAATACGTGCATTGATATCTCGTATGTATGTCTGAATGACAATTGTGTGTATCAATGCGCATACATGTACGTTATTTGTGTGTGTATGCATTTGCCTTTGTGTGTGTGTGTGTGTGTGTGTGTGTTCCTGTGTGCGTGCGTGAATGCATCAAAAGGCAATTCAATGCTTGAAGTCTAGTCTAGTAAATAAAGAGGAAGATGAAAGACATTGGCAGAAAATAATTCCAGACGAACATAATCTGACAAATCTTACCAACGGCGCGACTGCGTCATCTTTTCTTTCTTTCCTTTTTTTCGTTATTGTCATCTTTACTGATCATGTTTCTTTTCTTCTTGCTTTTTTTTTCTGCTCTTCCTTTCTATTTAAGTTTACAATTTCCTTCTGTCTGTCTCTCTGTCTCTCTGTCTCTGTCTCTTTTTCTTTCTCCTTTGTTGTTTTGCTTTACTACTTTATACATACATACATACATTCATATATGCACACATGCATACAAACATACATATATAGAAACATATATGTATGTATAAATAAAATATAATTATATATATACATACATTAATATGTTCATATAAATACACACACACGCATATATATGGCATTTACATATATAAATATATACAGTTATATGCATATATATATATATATAATATATGTATATATGCTTATATATATGTATTTATACATATATGTATGCATATGTATTTGTGTGTGTTAGTGTGTGTGTGTGTGTGTGTATGTGTGTGTGTGTGTGTGTGTGTTGTGTGTGTGTGTGTGTGTGTGTGTGTGTGACTATGAACTTTTGGTCGGACAATGTTGCTTACAAAGAAATTTATAAATTACTTAAACCTATTCCGAAACAAAACTGAATGATGAGAAAATGTCATCGAGAGAGAAAGCAATGACAAAAAAATTAAACAAAAAACTCCGAAAAACAACAATCAAAACACCACCCACGCACGCAAGAGCAAAATAACGATAATCGTGTAATAACAAAAACATGTTTTACCCTTTCTATGTAAGGCCTTGTTTCCCTAATATTTTCAGCCTGCCGCTTCCTTGGGGCCCAGGTCATATTCCTAGTGCTCCCTCCCCATTTGCTACCAGATATATAGATCGCCTCTCTGCAGTAAATTCAAACAACTATTTCACAAATAAAACCCAATTAAGCCATTATTTTTTTAAAAATCCACCATACTCTTTTAGTCACCGCATTATCAACCCCCATTTTTTGTAAATTCCTCCCCTCGATCTTTCCACCTCCTTCCCCACTCTAAGTGGAAATTGTTTCCCACTTTAGGAACGATTGGTGTTAGGTGTTGTTTAGAATGTCCGGTAATTATGAGTAACAACACGTTGATGACGAAGGAGGGAAAGGAGATCCAAAGCGCAAGACCGGACATTTTGAAGGAGGTGGTGGTAGTGATGGTGGGGGTAAGCCGAAACTATCGACCTTAGTACTTGACTGGTACTTTCTTTTATTGACCCCCTTTTAAGTTAAAAGGCAAAATTTAGTCAACTATTCTGCTAATTCTAGTGGCGGTGGTGGTGGTGGCAGTAGTAGTAGTAGTAATAGTGAATGAGGAGGGGGGAAGAAGAATAAGGAGGAGAAGGTTGAGGAGGTGGAGAAGAAGAACAAAAAGGAGAAGGAGGAAAAGGAGAAGAAGAAGAAGGAGGTGGAGGAGGAGGAGGAGGAGGAGGAATCGTATAAAGGGGAACGGAAGAAGATAACGTGTTTGCAGGACTAAAATGTTTATGAGTAAGTTTAAACTAAGTGATCTGGCAGCCCTTCTATTGCTGCTTTTAGAATGCCTGTGCGGATAGCAGCGTTATCCCATGTGAGAGTCTGGGTTGAGCTTTATATTGTTAAAACGTGAAATACATTTCTCCTAAAACATCAATCGCTACAATCAGGTAAAAGTTTATGGTGAATAATAGAGAAGCATCGTTAAAATATGATCTCTCTCCGCCGTGTCTATGTTTGTTGTGTCCTTGCATGCATATATATATATATATATATATATATATATATATATATATATATATATATATGTGAATCAAATTAGAGATAAAACCACTATTAGGCAAATCAAACAGTGAAAAACATAAACCAAAACATAAAAATAAAAATAATTAATATAATTTACAAAATATATAAGATATAAAATTTAGAATTTAAAATTAAAATTTTTTATTTATTAATTTATTTATTTTATTTATTTTATTATTATTATTATTATTTTTTATTATTATTATTATATATAACTATCCAAAAGTATTAAAAAGTTTAATAAAAGATAAGTAAACCACTACGTACGTTTCATAACCTAATTCGAATTACAATAATATATACCGTAAATCCTCGAGTATAATCCCTAGTGCGTTCTATATACAAGGATAAAAAATATTTTCTAAGCAATGTCCGTGTCTCTATTTGCAATGTTTATTCAGACGCATTTTGTGATGTCGGGCGCGAAAATACCTTAAGCCAAGCCTGAAAGCAATGAAGTCATTAAAGAATCATCCATAACTTGCAGTTAGCAACATTTATTAAAATAAAAGTATTCAGAACACAGAATAACATATAACAAAACTAATTTGCAAACATATTTACATTCCCATATAACAGTTAAGAACATCACCATTATTGTATTACGCGTGCACAGAAGTGTTTGTTCGACTAGGTACTTCTGGCTTAAATACGCACGACTCAAGTTAGAGAAGGAGTGCGTTTTATACACAAATTTTAGGTTTTTCAGAGGTACAGCCCCCTAAAAATCCCCTGCGTATTATACTCAAGAGCGGACTATACTCGAGGATTTACGGTATTTTACGATATATATATATATATATATATATATTTATGCATATCGGGCAATCGAAAAAATGGTATAGCATTTTTTTCGATGGCCCGAAAACTGAAGAGATGGAGGCGTGGGTTTCTGCCTCGACATCTGAGACTCGGTGTTTTATCATGGCTACCGAATAATTGTCACGTTATATTTACAGATAAATTTCTCTATTTACATAATATCGAGGTCTCTTTCATTATTTTGTCATCTTACCATTTCTATATATATTTATATATATATACTCACATATGATATACTTACATAAATAATTAAAAGTTGCTATTTCGAACGAGATACCATGATAGTTAAACTTACAACCATATATAAATCATGTATGATCAACTTCAAAAGAGGTATTAAAATAAATCTGTCAGATTGTCGTTTGGCATTATATTCATTTGAATAGATTACAGAGAGTATATCCATGAGTAGATTTGATTAGGAAAATTAATTATTATAACATCACAAATTACATAGCTATCGCACGTGTTTCTCTAGCTTTTACTTGTATGCTATGCAGTAATCGTTTCATAGACACTTGCATAATCAACTTATACCACTAGTTCTCAGCTTGGATCTCCGCACGCTAGGAAACAACAATGAATTAAATTAATCTTTTTTTTCTGATGATTTGGCATTATAAAGTGATTATGCAACTATCTATGCAACGATTACAGACTTGTATACATGTATATGCTTGTGAAACATGTAAATATTATGCGATCCATGATATGATGAAAAAAATTATAAAAGAATCTCCAGTTTTATTCTACTTTTATGTATACATACATACATACATACATACATATATATATATTGATAAAAATGGTAAGACAACAAAAGAATGAGAGAGACCTCGATATTATGTAAATACAGGAATTTATCTGCAAATGTAATATGTGACAATTATTCGGTAGCCGTGATAAAACTCCGAGTTTCGGATGCTGAGGTGGAAATTCGCGCCGCTATCTCTTCAGTTATCCGGGCATCGGAAAAATACTATGAAAAATCCTATGAATGTATATATATATATATATATATATATATATATAGGGCCATCCAATAAATAATGCGTTTTTTATACTTCTTTTATTTTATCATTATTAAGAATAGCAAAGTTATTTTTTAATGTAAAATATACCCTCTTTCATTTTCTACAATGCTCTTGTAAGGGCCCTCTTCCAAAACTCACTTGTGTGTGAAGAAAAATACTCCTCCAGTACAGTTCTGACTTCGTCTACAGAATTCATATTTTTTCCGTCCAAATGATTTTTAAGACTACGGAATAAATAATAATCAGATGGAGCAAAGTCCAGCGAATATGGTGGGTGGAGCATCGATATCCATTCAAACTGCTCCACCGTTTGGAATATCATTCTCACTGTATGTGGTCAAGCATAATCCGAACATTGAAAGCAAATACTGTCGTTTTTCTACTAGCGCTGACTTAAGCTGCTCAAGTTGCTCATAGTAGATCTCATTTGTTATCGTTTTGTTTGCGTTTAAAAGTTCAAAGTGGAATTTTTCATATCCCACTAAACTTTTCATATCTCACTAAACTGATAACAACACCTTACGTGGGTGAAGACCTTCTTTAGTCTGGGTTGCGGTTGTTTCTCCTTTTCCTATCCGCTGTCTTCGGCGCTTGACATTTTTATAGAGAACCTATTTCTCGTCACCAGTCGCTATTCGGTCTAAAAAAAGGTTCACTCATGAGACGTGACAACAAAGAAGAGCACACATTCACTCTCTGCGCGCGATTAGACTCGGAAAGTTAGTGACGAACCAATTGACCCAATTTGCTGAATTCTGATGGCAGGCAGGTGTTGATGAATGGTTGAATGACCAAATCCAAGCTTCCCTGCTAGTTTCTCAACGGTTACAATGGGATTTTGTTCCACCAGGGTTTGCAGGACGTCCTCGTCAAGCTCTACCGATCTTCCAAAATGAGGCTCATCTTCTAGGCTGTAGTTTCCGGCTCGGAATTTCTGGAACCACTGTTGACACTGGCTTACGCTTATTGTCCGATCCCCATATACTGCATTAACATTCCTCGTATTTTCCGTTGCGTTGTTACCTTTATTGAAATCCTAAAACAAAATATGCCGAATATGATCTTTTGTCACTTCCATTGTAGCTTTGAAAAGATAAGTATTAAAATCGAACTACACTCTTCAAGACTTGCACTAAGAATAAGTACAATATAAAATTACTATCTGCTTTTATAACAAGTTGGTGCAAGTAGTTTATCACGACTTTTAGTTCATACAACTGAAAAAACCGCATTATTTATGGGAGGATCCATAGATTACCCACACTTTAGCCATTTTTATTTTTGCCACACTGCCTTCTGAGTATGCGTGCTTATAGTTCGTACTGTTGCAGCCATGTGATCGTAGTTTCTGGCTTTACGGTGTAAGCATGGCCGCTCCACTAGCAATGTGCATCAAAGAAGAACAAAGAGCAGTAATCCAATTTCTCTGGTCGTAAGCTGTGTCAAGTGCTGAAATTCATCGGAGGCTTTTAGCGAATTGCTGGCTTCATTTCGTTGGCCAGCAAATCCCTGCATCTTGAACTGTTGATCGTACACCCCTTTTCCATGTAGTCTTCCAGAAAAGACCCTTTTGAATCCCCAAAATGAGAAGACTGAGTCTTGAATTTCTTCGTCGCTGGCAAACCAGGATGTATCCATTCCATACTCTTTTGGATTCTGCCTCATAATGATGGACCAATGTTTCATCTGTAACTATTCTGCTCAAAAATTCTTCGCCCTTATAGTTGTAGCGATCGAGTAAACGTTGACAGGCCTCAAGACGTTTGCGCTTGTGCTCTGCGGTAAACTCTCTTGGCACCCGTCTTGCATAGACTTCATGGAAGCCGAACTCATTGTGGATGATTTGATAGGCAGAACCATGACTAATCTGCAGAGAACGACCTACGTCACTGATGGTAACTCCCCGGTTCTCCATCACCATCTCTCGAGATATCTGAATCTTCTCGTCAGTGGTGAAGGTTGATGGGCGCCCTGCTCCCTCTTCGTGCGTCACGCTTGTCCTGTCAACTTTAATCTTCTCCATCCATTCATACTCACTTCTACGTAGTAGTGCACTGTCCCCCTATTGCGTTAAAAGCCTCTGATGAATTTCAGTACCTGACGCACCTTCCGACCAGATAAATCGGATCATTGCTCTTTATTTTTCTTTGGTGCACATTGCTAGTGGAGCGGCCAAGCTTACCCTTTGAAGCCAGAAAAAATGGCGCAATCAGGCTCAAACTTCGATCATGTGACCACAGTTGTTTATAAATTTAACCTTTAGAGGTATTTTTGAATATGCTGGCCATTGATAAAATTTTTTCGAAAATTTTATCCTATATTACATGTAAATTCAATACTATTCACTTCCGGACTCTCTCACTCTATGAGGATTTTCAGTCCCATCACACGTGTCTCGAGGTATGCTGTAGAATTTCTATTTAGGATATATTTGGGGTACTTAAGTGTGCTCATGACTTAGTGTTTACTTCTTCCATGGGTACAAGTAAGTATCTCATTTATTTTCTTATCGTATTTATCGCTGATGACGAGAAAATTCTAAATGAATTAACTTAGAAAGCGTGGCCGATTCGATAATAACGAAAGTTTTTAGAAATTTCTGTCGGCTTGCTTTCGAGACGCGTGCATATAGTGATAAATTATATGGTTATTGACGATTATGTCTATTTTCGGCATATTTGGCATTGGAATTTTTTCTTTTGCCCTTGTTTATAAATTTAACCTTTAAAAGTATTTTTTAATATGCTGGCCATTTATAAAATTTTTTCGAAAATTTTATCCTATATTAGATGTAAATTTAATACTATTCACTTCCAGACTCTCTCACTCTATGAGAATTTTCAGTCCGATCACACGTTACTCGAGGTATGCTGTAGAATTTCTATTTTAGATATATTTGGGGTACTTAAGTGTGCTCATGACTTAGTGTTTACTTCTTCCATGGGTACAAGTAGGTATCTCTTGCAATAATTATAACGACAGAGAATATGGAGACTGGTACCTCATCAAAATTTATTTCCTTTTATTTTACGGTGTGTCATCCAGCATGTTTTTATGGCTACAAGAACCTACACGTGTTTCTGTGTGAGTATGAGTAGTTGCATATGCAACCGGGTATAATTTTCTGTGCAGCTTCGTTTAGGGTCTTCCAACTAGCTTGGCTCGAAGCGAACTTATTTCAATTTCTTGTTTATTGGTTAGGCTTCAGGAGAAAGCGTGGTATGGTTAGTTTGGATTTGAAATCCGATCTGCTTGTGAAATTCTATGGTTGACGTCGGTTTTACATCAGTTGCTGGCCGAAGTCGGGACTCTATCTAGTTAGGTCGAAATTTATTTTAGTATACTGGCAGGTTTATTTCATTGGTTCCTAAGTTGATGGGTTCTTAATAAGCTTAATTTCATGTATAGTTCTTGTAATGTATTTTTTTAAGGTGGTTCAGTTCTATGTTAAGTTCTTAGTTATTCAGAATTTTTCGTAGCTGTGTTAGGGAAAGTAAAGAAAAAGGAATATAAAATATTAGTTAAGGATAAAGGTATGCAGTTGGAGAGTTCTGGACATAGGATTCTGTCTTTCATTCCCTCCCATCTATGGTTAAGATATTGAGTTACCTAGTAAGTGTGTTAAATTCCTTAAGGTCTGTTTTGTCTACTAAGTAATTTGTGTCCTGATGTAAAGATTTAGTACATTTATTCTATACAAAACCCACATCTATTTCTCCTGGTTCTATACGGTTTAACTGTACTAGTTATCCCCCAGTCTGTGATAAAGCTATGGTTTCTATCTCTAAGTGACCAGGCTAGACTGATTAAGTTCGTTTTCTTCATTTTATTTCTATCCACAAATGAAATTAAATGCTACAGTAGGTACTTCGTCAAGCATCTAGAGTTTAAGGGGCATACTTTATCTTTAGCACAATTACAGAGGCCAAATTCCCTGTTCCTATTATTTATGGTGTGGTAGTTCTTACCATATTTCTCGGCTGCCTCATTCTTATTGATCTTATTTATTGCTGCTATGATGTTTGAAGCAGTGAAAGTTATGTTGGAGTTAATATGTTGTTCATTCATATACCTTGTGTCAATATCAGTGGGATCACTAAAAATAGAGCGGTATTGTTTCTGCAGTGCTTCTGGCATTTCTTTAGCGTAATGTTGGAGAATGCTGTCCTAAGCATTTTGGCATACGAATAGAACACTTTCGGGTTCTGTTTGACTTTTTTGATTAACCGCTTTTCCTCTGCAGCTCTTTCATTGTCAACGTAGGTTTTCATGCTGATGTTTTTCTAACCCAAGGCCTCTTATTGTTGTTGAATGCGGATGGTGTTGGTGGTAGTATTATAATTAGTTGATTTTTTTAATTAAGTCTTTTGATTCCCCTGATGAATCTTTTCTTGGGAGGCTTTGTTGTTCGTACATTTGGGTTTCGCACCAGCGTGCTTTGAGCATGTCTATGTCCCAATGTTCTGAAGCGCGGACCTTTATATACTATATATATATGTGCATGAGTGTACACACATATATTATATATATATATATATATATATATATATATATATATATATATATATATATATATATATATATATATACACATTGTATATGACATATATATGTATATATATATATATATATATATATACATAGATATATATATAGACATATATAATGTATATATATATATATATATATATATACATACATATATATAATAAATATATAATATATACATATATATATATATACATATACTAAATATATATATAGACATTATAATGTATATATATATATATATATATATATATATGATATATATATATATTACATATATAATATACTATATATATATATATATACATATATATATATATAATTATTACTAAATAGATATGTGTGTGTGTATATAAATACACACACATATGTAACATATATATTTATGCATATCCTTATTTATAAACCAGTTTGCACAAACATTCGCATAGACCCGCCTCTCTCTCTCTTTCTCATACACACACACAACTTCAAATGTATTCAATCAATGAATACATTTGAGTTAAGAGACCGACACATGTGTAAGTTTGTAGACGCAATGTTGGGCGGATATGTAGGGCGTGGTAAAACCTCCAGTGAGCACCCAGTAACATCTGCCACGTGTATAAACAAGTGTGTAACCTGGTTATATTGCGCTCGATCTCGCAACAAACAACGGCCTTCCAATCCCACCAAATCGGGTGAAGTCCTGCTTTGGAGGAGGTTGTTTGTGGCGGTTCGCCGCGCTTTCCCCATGATCATTTTCGCTTCTCACTGTTCTAATAGATAATTTTTTCGTACCCTCTCAATTACCATTCACTTTAAAAAAGGATGATTTTTTCATCTTTCTGCATGAAATTGCAGATGGAAATCCTTTGGACGAGTTTAGCCTTATTCAATTGATGTGGGACCTATACATCGAGCCTACTGACGTAACTAAGATGATGCATACAGATTGCTTTCAACAGTCGATGTAGATATTTTGGGAAGTATCCGCAATCATCTACTTCGTATAACTCGTATAGCTTTATTTTGTTGCTGTTAATCTCAATTGACCGACCAGAGCGAAAACCGAAAAATTTCTTGATCAAAATCTTGAAAAACCACTTCTGGTACATGCATTCGATAACAAAATACTCTCTGTACACAGTGCATATCTTCCTGCAAGTCTCTGTCGCTTTTTTGCTTTTTTGTTTTTGAATAAAAAAAGCATGATGGGTCGATAACGTTTGTTTTGGTTCTCCATTTTCAGGGTTATCACAATTACACAAAATACAATTTATCGCGCTAAAAGTTCGTGTCATAGAGTGGTGTGAAGTATCTTACGAGTACGCATGTGCAAGTGACAGTCTAAAGCTAGCTACGTGTTAGAGTGCTTGAGTTTAGTGTCGATCAAAAGCCGATCAGACACCCAATACGTGTTTCGCCTGTGTGTATATGTTTACCTATATGTATATATATATATATATATATATATATATATATATATATATATACATATATATATATATATATATATACATATATATATATATATATATAGTATATAATGTATATAATATATATATATATATATAGAAAATATATATCTATATATATATATATATATATATAGAACACATTTATACATATATATACATACACATGACACTATATATATTCCTGTGTCTATGTTGTATGCGTTGTGTAACCCTCAGATGTGTTCTGTACATTGTCTACTTTAATATAATCATACCTTCATATTCCTACATTAAAAACAACATAAAAATCAAAAGCAAAACAAAAAACAAAACAAACAAAAGACCGAAAAGACAAAACAATATACAAACAATGAATTAGAGAAAATATATAACTAGAGACTTCAGTTCAGAATATGTATTTTTTATTAGATTAAATTTAAATTCTGATTCTTCTGATCTATATAATCTTATCTATACTGACATAGATATACGCACATTTATAGAGGGTGCGGTGAATAAACTATCGTCTAAATTACGCAAAAATGAAAATAATATTGACATCTCATGTTAACAGATATATTTACCAAAATTACATAAAAATATCTTGAAATACTAAAGAATACATTTTAT
>NC_043001.1:48364177-48399349 GCF_006345805.1 Octopus sinensis | reverse complement strand
ATATATATATATATATATATATACGTGTGTGTGTGTGTGCATGTGCGTGAGTGTGTATATATATGTATATATATGTAATATATTTATATATATACAGACCATATACATACACATACATATACGCATAATATATATGTGTGCGTTTGTATGCGTGTATGTGTATAGTATATGTGTGTTTATAAAATTGTAGGTAGCTCATGATTGGAGGTATGTTGGATTGATGGTATGGCTCTTTTTGTATATGTGGACTAGTATTATAACACATCCTTTTGATATGTATATATATATATATATATATATATATATATATTATATAATATATATATATGATACATATTTATATAAATGAGTATATAGGCATATACAAGTATATATATAATATCTCTCTATCTCTCACACACTCTATTAATATTATATATATATTAATATATACATCTATGTGTATATACACACACACAATATATATATATAATATATATGTATAATATTTAGCTGAAGTAACAGATTTAATCAATTTCCGGGAGTTTCATGTGTTGGCACTCATCAAACTAAGAATACGTACATACTCATATCTTGTGTTTTATCTTACCTGGTTGCATCAAACTACCTATATATAATACATACATAAATACCTATACCTATATATATACATATATAATATATATCTATATAGATATATATATATATATATATATATATATATTATATATATAGATATATATATATATATATATATATACATATATATATATATATATATATATATATATTATATATCCCTGGGTGCCAGAGATTCTTTCCATCCAATTACGAAAAAACAGATATTTTGATGTGTTGTGAAGAAGGAAAGTTGTTAAATCTAGTCGAGTTAACGGTTTCTCATGAAGATAATATGGACGCCGCTCGGGCTCGAAAATTTAACCGTCATGTAAACCTCCTCGAGGAATGTGAAGACGCAGGCTGGAAAGCGGAAATTTTCCAATCGAAGTCGGATAGAGGGTTCGTTGGACACAGTGTGAGACGACTGTTGTATCGCTAGTCCTAACTCATTGTAAAGTCAATACCACCATGACCGATATCCAATCTACAGTGGAGAAGGCTAGCCACTGCATTTGGTTAAAAAGAGACGATGAGCGATGGCTAGAAGGATATTGAGCTTATTTGATAACCAGCTGATCTAGCAAGCGGGGCCTCATATCAGTGGTGCGCATTGATGCCGTCGAGAGGTAGGCCCCCCGAAACAGCGCGCATTCTCTCCTGATGACCCCATACACTTGCTGGCTTCCGGTATGCGGAGTTTTGGACTGGTAGCACTTGCATATGCAAGTTGTTGCAAGACATATATATATATATATATATATATATATATATATATATAATATATATATATATATATATATATATATATATATATTGCCGGTACCGAAGTACATGTAGAAAGATATTCAGGTTATGTATAAGATTATCTGTATATCACGAGACCTGAATCTAATCAAGAGACGCACATTGCACTAAATGCACGGTCCATAATATACTTCGGATCCAGACAAGATGCTGGTTCCGACGTAGGTGAATAATAAATAAAGAAATAACAACAGATGGATAATGAGCTATTTCGAACGAAATTAAATCAATAGGATAAAACCTTCAAAAACTTTCAGAAGCCAACGGTTTGTGCCACTTCATGATGATATGACCAGTATCCGTCACAAGAATGTTTTTGAATGTCGTGATTTATTCATTCACCTGAATAAAACGATTTTTCGTAATAAGTAATTTCTTCGTTAATCAATTAAAACTCGTTGTATATAGCTGTAGTGGATTGACATATTATCCATCTGTTTTTATTATATACATACGTACACACACAAACACACACTCACACACACCCACACATACACACATAGACACACACTCACACAAATTTATGTTGTGTTTTGGTGATCAAAATGAGGGTTTTGACTCTCATTTCTAGTGGATAGATACGTTAATGTGTCCTTATGAGTAATATAATTTTAATTCTATAGCTATATAATGTTTATTTGGGCCTGCAACTACCTATTTTAATATTGTTTGTTATTATGAACTATTTGTATTGCCTTCGATAATAATAACAATACTAATATCTATATAAATAGTCGCTTCCGAATATTCCTGCTGCTTATATATGCTCATATATATATATATATATTATATGTGTGTGTGTGTGTGTGTGTGTGTGTGTGTGTGTGTGTGTGTGTGGTGTGTGTGTGTATATGTATATATATGTAAATATATATATATATATATATGTATATATTATATATATATGGTATAATATATATATATATATATATATATATATATATATATATATATATATATATATATATATATCCATGCGAGGTATATATATATATATGCGTATCTAATGCGCGTGAGTGTGTGTATGTGTGTCTGTATGTGTGTGTATATGTGTTTATGTATGTGTGTGCCTGTGTGTGTGTGTGTGTATCAATGTATTTATGTTTGTATGTATTTTGATACGTATGTGTTTATGTTCGCTTTTCTTTCAGGTTTGTTTAATTGCTTTTCAGAAAACCAATTGGTTTTATACAAGTAACAAGGCTTCGACGTTTGCTTTAAGGGAATTCTTGAGATTTGAGATTTGCAAGTATACGAATGATTAAATGTTTGTGTTTTATATGTCTGCATGTGTGGAAATATCTGAAGTCTTGTGATAGGCGTACTTGATACTTCTGTAGATAACTTTACGTAATTAATTGTCATTTACGTATGTATACCAGATGCATATATATGAATGTGAATATATATTCATAACCAGAAATTGAAATAGCAAATCTTTGGACACTAACTAATTTTCATTGTGTTCGTAATCTACTCGAGTTAGTTTAATTTGTCCTTTGAAAACTCCCAAATCTTCAGGGTTTTACAAAATTCTATTATTGTATAATGTGAGGTATACTAGCCATCTCAATATGGCTAACCACTAAGGGTGGGTGTTACTGTAGCTTGTAGCCCCACGAGGACATCGTCTCCAGCTGGCTTTAGGCACACTTTCTCCAGCTGGAGACGATGTTCTCCTGGGGCTACAAGCTACAGTAACACCCACCCTTAGTGGTTAGCTATATTGAGATGGCTAGTATACCTCACATTGTCGTGCAGTTACTGTTTACATCTCGTTCAGAGATTTATTATTGCTTATTATTATATAGCCCGGTGTTTACTATGATAATTGATAAAATGGGATCCTCAAGCAAGTTGCATGAGCTATATGACCCGCATTCTCCCACAATATTTGTTCTCTACAACTTTTGACAAAGTATTCACATTCGTCGCGCAACATACGTGGCTCATTGTTTATAGACAGAAAACAAATGATATCATTATGCAATAGAAAGTGACTCCGAGTGTGAGAAAGTGATCAAAAAGACAGGAAGATTAGAATAAATCTACTGGGTCTTGTCAAGAAAAATAAGAAAACGAGATATCACCTGAGTGATGTATCCGGCTCAATAGACAATAATTTATCTCTAAAAAAAATCAATCCAAATATAGAAAGAGGGACAAGCAAGACATCGATTTCAAATTTTGACACTGGGCTAGAAATTTCGGGGAGGGTATAAGTCGATCACATTGAACCCTAGTGCACAAATTGTATTTATTTTATCGAAAGGATGAAAAGCAAAGTCGATTTCAGGGGAATTTCGATTCAGAACGTTTGGACGGACGAAATATCGCTAAGTATTTTGCCCGACGCGCTAATTTACCAGCTCGCTGCCTTAAACAACATATATATTAAGATGTAAAATAATAGCAAGGTATGAAAACAAAAAAATAAGTATCTTGAAAATGATTTAAAAAGAAACAAACATATACACAACCGAACTCTCAGGACTTATAGGCGTGGTTGAGTGGCAAGAAGTTTGGTTCCCAACCAAATGGTTCCGGGTTTAGGCCCACTGCATGATATCTTGGACAAGTGTCTTCTACTATAGCCTCGGGTCGACAAAGCCTTGTGCTCGGATTTAGTTAACAGAAACTGAAAACTCCGTCATATATATATATATATAATATATATATATATATATATATATATTATATATATATATATATCTATATATATGTATGCATGCTTACATATGCACACACACACACACACACACATCCACACCTACACACACACACATACCACACACACCACACACACACACACACAACCACACACATTATATATATATATATATATATATATATACACTGAGCTCATATGTTAAAGAATATTTTCAATAAAAAGAATACAGGAAAAAATACTGTATACATTCTAATGTATACAAAGATGCACCCGACTAACTTATTTTGCATTCAACATGATTACTGATGCCGTTCTTTTTGTGGTTATGATGGTGTCTGAAGGAGTGGTTGTCCTTTCCTCCTTTGCTGTGGATAGAAAGCCTTGAAATGGTTTGTTTCACATCTCAAGTGACACCTTGGCTTTCTGTCCTCAACAACTACGTACAATTTCGAGCCACCTAACAGCTGGATCAAAACCGGGATGGATTCCATTCCATCTTGATCCGTTTGGATATATAACTCTATACTTTGTCCCAATGAATTTTGATTTTGTAACCTATGAACCTTCAAAATGTTAATTCTGTGCAACCTGTAGTAGAGGAACTCCGCCACCAACCAGCAGATAATTTTACTATCTGGCTACCAGAACAGCCAACTGCCCCTTGGGTGTGCTTTATTACATTTCTTTTTTCATAAAGAAGTAACATGGCCATTATTAAGATTCAAAATTAGCCCCGAAAAGGATGCTGTTTGGCTTAATAACAAAATAGCAAAACAAAGACTAAAATCATTTTCTTCAATACGATGTATTTCACTCGAAAACACGGTAGCAGCTGATTCGGCGGCACTTGCACTCAGAATGTAAAGCCAGAAGAAATTCCACGAAGCATTTTGTCCTGCGCGGTAACGAAGTTCTCAGTTATCCGCCTTAATAATAATAATAATAATAATAATAATAATAATAATAATAATAATAATAATAATAGACGTTTAAGATGTACGAACGATAAAACAGAGCTCCGAAATCTATCCACAAACAGCGAAAACAAGGATATCGTATGGAGCCAAAGATTTCCTAACAAAGGATTGGACTGTATCCGAGTAAGTAATACTCATTAAAATTTATTACTATTTTCGAAACGAAATGATGTATTGTGACTCGATATCATCTCCACCTCTAACACAACACATGTAAACATGCGTGAAACATTACGATCCATCAACACCAGATCATCCCCGACCCCAATCACCATGTACAAAGGAACTACGAAGAAATTAAACCCAATAATAACAATCGGGAGGTACGTACTTTAAACTTACAACACAAAATATACGAAAAACTACACGTGCAAAACAATGTGACAACAGAAATGAACGGACCGGTACCCTACGAAAATGACGACCGTCAAAATAATGGGCCGGACGTTGTTCCTCATGTCCCGCAAATAAAACCCAAAAGACATAAATGGACACGTGAGGAATACATTTCTATCCTACACGCATACTTCACAGCAGTGCTCTACCCAAAAAATGAAAACCCAACAACACATACATATAAAATATGGAAGGAAAATAACATAAATATAGACTTGGATACAGCAATGAACCCTAATAAACTAGCTAAAGATACATTCTCAACGCAAAAAAATATCAGAAATAGAAATAGAACATCTGAAAGAAAAAATACACCAGGAAAATGTAGATAGAAGCCACACAACAATGCCCAATAATATAAACACTGAAACAGTAAAACACGAAGACAAACGTAACACTTCCAACAAACACGATGTAAACAAATAACAACAAACCCAGACCGTAAGGATGCATAATAATACACAACAAACAGCAAGCCAAAACACGGTAAACAAATATATAAATAAGAAAGAAAGCAACACAAATCTAAAACCTGGAAACAACGAAGGGCAGCCTAATGGTTATGATAATATAAAAAGTAAAATAATCAAAGAACTGAATACCACAGAGCTCAAAATGGACCACCGACCATACCTCCCAAAAATCAAAATAAACAAAACAACAACACCAATTATAAACAGCATAAACCTAGCCGTCACGGAACTAATAAGCACTGAAACAAAAAGCGATATCACTGAGCTAAATGACTTAGTATACGCAGCAGCCACTGTAGTCACAAAAGAAGCTGGATACTCACTCAAACCCATCCAAACAGGAGTACCACCACCCAAACAAACCCTGTGGATAAATAACATCCAAAACAAAATACAAAAAAGGAGAACATAATTTTCGTTTTTTTCTCTTTTTTTTTTAGATATTTACTAGTACAACACAACCCCCCCCACACAAATATATGGCACACTAGGCATAACAACATGAACTTCCAACCTGTTGTCTCTTGAGGTCTCTGGGTGAGACTTGAAGCCAACTTGTACAAATATAAAGCAAAAGTCAAACATATAATAACAATAATAATAATAATAATAATAATAATAATAATAATAATAATAATAATAATAAAGTATGAAAAAAAAGTATGAAAAAAAGGAGTATGAAAATAACAAACTCGGCATCTGAACAACTTTGGACCCCCATAACAACTGTAGAGGTCACCCAGGCACTGCAAAAACTAAGCAACTGGAAGGCACCTGGGCATGACAAGATCCCCAACTTCTGGTTGAAATATCTAACAGGAATGCACAAAAAGCTGGCTGAAAACTTTAACAGCATACTAGCAGAGCCAGAGACAATGCCTGAATGGCTCACGAAGGGGAAAACCATCTTAATTCCCAAATCAAATGAAACAACAAAACCAGAAAAACTACAGACCAATAACCTGCCTCTCTACTATGTTCAAGGCATTTACTGCAGTGATATCGCAAAGCTGAACAAGCACCTGGACGAAAACAAACTGTTCCCAGAAGAGCAGAAAGGATGCCGCAAGGGCTCATATGGCTGTAAAGATCAACTAATGATTAATAAAGCCGTAACTGAAGACAGCCACAGAAGAAGAAAGGCCTCAGTATGGCCTGGATTGACTACAAAAAGGCGTTTGATAGCATCCCCCACACATGGATCCTCGAAACACTAGCCATTAACAAAGTAGCACCAACAATCATAAAATTCATAGAGCACTCTATGAATAAATGGCAAACAGTCCTACACCTCCAAACAAAAGAGGGACTCATGAAAACCAAAGACATCCCCATTAGAAGAGGAATATTCCAGGAGACACGCTCTCTCCACTCCTTTTCTGCTTGGCACTGTCACCTCTATCTGATATGCTAAATAGAACTGGATGCGGATATAAATGTTACGGCAAAACGATCAGCCACCTTTTATATATGGATGACCTAAAACTATACGCTGCAAATGACAAACAGCTGGAAACACTATTAAAGACAGTTCATGGATTTACCAAAGAAAAAGATATGAAATTTGGATTAGAAAAATGCGCCAAAGTAACCATGAAAAGAGGAAAACTAGTTAAGAGTAACAGCATCACACTAGATAAAACCAATGAAATAAAGAATTAGACCAAAGCCAAACTTACAAATACTTAGGAATCCATGAACTAGATAAAACACAACACACACAAATGAAAGAGAAAAATAAAAAAAAAAGAATATTATAGACGAGTTAGATCAATACTAAAAACAGAGCTCAATGCTAAAAACAAGATAATAGGTATCAACACTTTAGCTGTCCCAGTTATAAGTTTACAACTACAATATCCTTAACGGACACGAAATGAACTGTCCAAAATAGATAGGAAAACAAGAAAAATACTGACAGGATCTAGGATGCATCACCCAAAATCTGACATAGAAAACTATATATACAACGTATAGAAGGTGGTAGAGGCCTTATACAGCTGGAAAACTACTATAAAATAACCACCATAGGACTGCAAAAATACCTACTTCAGAAGGAAGGAAAACTGATCCAGATAGCAGCAAAACACGAGCAAAACAAAAAAACTGTTCTCAGTATTTAAGGAAGCTGACAATACAAACAAGAGATCATACCACCTAATAAACACAAAGAAGAAGAAGAAGATGATGAAGAAACAACAAAAGCTATAAACAAATGAAATCCAAACTAATAATAGAAAAGCAACGAACCATGATAAAACGATGGCAAGAAAAGCCCCCTTCATGGTAAATACTGCACTAACTAAACGCAAAAGAAAAGAAAAGATAGAAGAAAAATCCCAGCAATGGTTGAGAAGCTCAGGACTCAAAGCAGAAACAGAGGGATTTTTAATTGCAGCACAAGACCAAAGCCTCCCCACCAGAAATTACCAAAAACATGTAATGAAAAGAAATATTACAAGTAACTGCAGAATATGTGGAGATGGACAAGAAACAATAAATCATATTATCTCTAGCTGCCCAGTCCTGGCTAAGAAGGAATATATTCACAGACATGACAGAGTTGGAACCTACATACATTGGAAGCTATGCCAACATTATGGAATAACAACAGAAAAAAGATGGTATAGGCACAACACCAGAAAGGTCACAGAAAACGAGAAAGCACCCATACTCTGGGATATGCCGATACACACAGATAGAGAAATTAAGGCCAACAGACCAGATATAGTTGTCAGAGATCATGAAGAAAAAAAATGCTTTCTAATTGATGTATCAATACCGCAGCAGATGACAACGTGTCTCTAAAAGAAATGGAGAAACTCTCAAAATACAAAGACCTGGAAATAGAGGTAACTAGAATGTGGAACCTGAAAACAGAAACAATTCCTATCATAGTAGGTGCATTAGGCATGATAAAAAAATATTCAGACAAATACATACAAAAACACCATACTTACAAACACATATAACATACAGAAAATTGCACTACTAGGCACTGCACACATCCTACGCAGAACACTTTCCATACAATAACCATCAGAGCATCACAACAAATCACAGTACATCCCAAGGCACACAGAGCTGCGCTCGGTAGTGAAGTGAAAGCACGCTATAAAAATAAAACTACTGAATAATAATAATAATAATAATAATAATAATAATAATAATAATAACAACAACAACAACAATAATAATAATGATAATATAATAATATAATAAGAAGAAGAAGAACAACAACAACAATAATAATATTAATAATATAGTTGCTAGTTGTATATTATAATAGAGTTAGCAACTACAGACCAATCACTTACCATTAGTGTGGAAACATTTACGAGCACCTTGACAACCAGGATTTACTGCCAGAAGAACAGAAAGCTTGCAAGAGAAAGGATAGAGGAACGCATGATCTATTATACATAGACAAAGCAGTTCTAAATTAAGAAAAAGCTAGAAAAGGAAAATCTAGCAATAGCATGGATAGATTATTCGAAAGACACGATCCCACACTCAAGATAAGTGAGTATTTGAGTATATTCAGCATAGCAGACAACATAAGAGAATTAATTAGCTGCAGCATGAAGAAATAGAAAGTAGATCTCTATTCAGGTGACGACTTTTAGGGAATGTTAATGTGAAAAATGGAATTTTCCAGGGGGTCTCGTTGTCTTCTTTAATATTTGTGTTATGTTTGATACCCCCAGTTTAGTATTAAGGAAGGTAAAGGCAGAGTATAATTTCAGAAATTGTAAGGGAAAAATTAACCATTTGCTTTTTAGTAAGAATGAAAAAGAGATAAATTCTTTAATACAGACTGTAAGACTCTTCAGCATGGAATTTGGTATTGATAAGTGTGCAGTATTAGTCATGAGAAGGGGACAGGTAGTCAACAGCGAAGGCATGTAATCACCAGATGGTCAGACGTTAAAATCATTAAAAAGAGAGAGTTTTACGTATTTAGGAGTATTAGAATCTGACAGGGTGCTAACAACAGAAATGAAAACGAAATTTGACAAGGAGTACATCACAAGGGTAAGAAAGCTAATGAAATCAAAGCTAAATGGTCCGAATCTAGTGAAGGCTGTAAATACTTGGGAAGTATCGTTATTTAGATACACAGCAGCTTTTGTAGATTAGACAAAAACTGAATTAGCGATGCTAGAGAGAAAAGCTAGGGAAGGAATTCAATATGAATGTAGGACTCCGCCCAAGGGCAGGAGTAGCAAGATTATACCTACCTACAAAAGATAGCGGAAGAGGTTTAATATCAGTAGAAGATTGCGGAGAATTACCTGGAGTAAATATAGACTTCTATGAAGAAAGTTTATTAAAAGCTACTAGAGTCACAGGAAGACATAGGGAGGCCAAAAGCCAAAACGAATTTAAAAACCAGCAAAAAGAGCATCAATTATTTGACTGGCTTTGCATGGTAGATTTCCAAAACTAGTTGCAGCAAATAGTAGTAGTGAAACATTGTTATGGTTGCAGAAAGGAAAACTGAAGAGGGAGACAGAAAGTTTGTTAGTAGTTGCACAAGATTAAGCAATAAGGACTAATTGCATAAAAGCCAAGACAGTCAAAAACCAAGTACATTCCCAATGTAAATTATGCAAATCAAAAGAGGAAAGCGCTACTCATATAGTAAGTGAATATAGCATGCTGGCATAGAAAGAATACAAGAAAATATATGACAATCTAGGGACAGCAATCCACTGGGAGCTATGTAGAAAGCTAGAATTTGAACATACTGATAAATGGTATGAACATGAACATAGTAAACTACTAGAAAGTAAGAGATATAAGATGTTGTGAGACTTAAACATTCAGACTGACACAGTAATAGAAGCTAGAAAGCGTAATTTGCTAGTAGTAGATAAAGAGAATAGGAGGTGCAGATAATTGAATTTACAGTCCCAAATGATGAAAACATAAATATGCGAAGTATAGAAAAAATAGCAAAGTACCAGGACCTAGCTATTGAACTACAGAGATTATGGAAAGTGCGGGTAAAATGTACACCAGTAGTTATAGGTCCATTGGGATCTATCCCTAAAAATTTGAACAGATGGATAGAGGAAATAGGCATAAAACTCAGTTTAGTACTGCTCAAGCGAATAGTGTTATTAGGGGCAGCGAGGATACTTAGGAGGGTACTTGGTATATAAAGTTACTTATTGTAGTCCGATAGGAGAATTCTTGACACCTAAGGTTACTTGTTGTAGCCCGAGGTTAGGATTGTTTCTTTTCCAACAGTGTAATCCGTTGGGTGTATATGAAAATAATAATAATAATGATGATAATGATGATGATAATAATAATAATAATAATAATAATAATAATATAATAATAACAATAATAATCATTTCTACTATAGGCACAAGACCTGAAATTTGAAGGGAGGGGACTAGTCGATTACATCAACCTCAGTGATCAACTGGTACTTAATATCTCGACTCCGAAAGGATGAAAGACAAAGTCGACCGCGGAGGAATTTAAACTCAGAACGTAGCGATGGGCGAAATACCGCTAAGCATTTCGTCCAGCGTGCTAACAATTCTGCCAGCTCACTTTATTATTATTGTTATTATTATTATTGTTGTTGTTGATGTTGTTATTATTATTATTGTTGTTGTTCTTGTTGTTATTATTATTGTTGTTGTTCTTGTTGTTATTATTATTATTATTATTATTATTATTATTAGTAGTATTATTATTATTATTATAATAATAATAATAATAATAATAATGATAATAATAATAATAACAATCATTTCTTCGACAGGAAAAAAGGCCTGATATTTTATCACTTACCAGGTACTTATTTTATCGACTCCGAAAGGATAATAGACAATGTCGACATTGGTGGAATTTCAACTCAAAACGTTGGGAACCGGAGGAAATACCTGCACCACGATTGAACTTACAAAGTAATTATTGCATTTGTTCGTACTTTTCTTATGTTACTTGTTAACAATGAATATCCGTCTAAACTAGTTTGAAAATTCCTTTTCATGTTACTAACAGGTTTCCGCCGAGTGTATTTCAGAGTCACGCCTTTAACATCAAGATCCGTGTTTCATTCGTTGTTGAATATATCACGGATTATATAGAATGCACAATAATCTTGGAGCTAGCCCTTCCCTAAATCGTAGCCATATGATTATGTATGAAAAAATATATACAGAGTTACGTACTTACTTACGTAAGTATGTACAGATGTGTCTGCGCAAAATATTAATTAATTCATTCATTTATCCATACATTCATACATACATACTACACGCATGCATACATACACTCACCCACCCCCACATATAAACGTATATATATGTATGTGTGCGTGTGTGTGTATCGGAGCTAGATCTCGCTAAACCATCACCGTATATATATGAGTGTATATAGGTAGTTACGTATTTACGTGACTATCTATCTATCTATCCATCTATCTATCTATCTATCTATCTATCTATCTATCTATCTATCTATCTATCTATCTATCTATCTATCTATCTATCTATCTATTTCTCTCCTTTTCTCTCTCTTTTTATCATCTCACATACATACAAATGCAGGATATGGAAATACTCACAGGCCTAAGCTAATACATTTAGACACTAAGGCGGCGAGCTGGTAGAAACGTTAGCACGCCGAGCGAAACGTTTAGCGGTATTTCATCTGTCTTTACGTTCTGAGTTCAAATTCCGCCGAGCTCGACTTTGCTTTCATCCTTTCGGTGTCAATAAATTAAGTATCAGTTGCCCACTGGGGTCGATCTAATCGACTGGCTCCCCGCCCAAAAATTTTGGGCCTTGTGCCAAGAGTAGAAAAGAATATATTTAGATACCACGATCTGAGGAATGCATTATAACTGACACGAAAAATATCAGATAAAAAAATCCAAAAATGAAAACGCTCCTGCATGCTGGAGCAATTCAAACGTGAAAATTCCGTAAGAATTTGATAAGAACATGCAGTTAAATTCCGCATTCTAATACTTAATGAACCTCACAAGCCAAGTAATTCTTTTCATCTTATATTTCCTACATACTGAAGCAACTATTATTAACTCCTTACAACCTTTCTGAGGTCTGACAACCTGTTAACGGAATAATGAATACATATATGCTATTTTGAATCATTATTGATCTCAGTTGAGCTGACTATCGTAGTTTTATGTGTACACACACCTGCACACATATGCAAACATGTGCATGCACATACGATATACATTTCATTATAGACACACTAAACACACAGTCACACACATGCATACAAACACGTGTGTGAATGTGTGTGTGAGTGTGCCTGCGTGTGTGTCTATGTGTGTATGTATATATATATATATATATATTAAAGTTAATTTTTATGTTCATTTATAATGAAAACGATTTCACATTAATCTGATGGGTTACTCTATACTTTGTGGAGTACAAATATATTATTCGTATACAAGAATGCTGTTGACAGTGACTTCGGAGCTTTGGCCGGCTGAGCCATCGTCAGACTATATATATATATATATATATATATGTGTGTGTGTGTGTGTATACATACAGTGAGAAAGAGGGGTGAAGAGAGAAAGTGAAAGAGTGAGTAAGAGAGGGTGAGAGAGAAAGAAAGTTAGATAGATAGAGAGAAAGTGAGAGGGAGAGAGAGAGGGGGAAAGAGAGAGAAACAGACTTACATACATACATATATACAGACATGGCAGAAGTAAATAGACACCCCATAAAACATTGTTTAATGCTTATTTTAACTTGAAAAGGTTCATATTTTTCATTAATTGACATTTTTTTGTTTCAGTCATTTGACTGCATTTAGTCGAGCAAATCGACCCAGGACTCATTCTTTGTAAGCCTAGTACTTATTCTATCGATCTCTCTTGCCGAACCGCTAAGTTACGGGGACATCGGTTGTCAAGCGATATTGGGGGGGGGCAAATACAGACACACAAGCATATACATACAGATATATATATATGACGGGCTTCTTTCAGTTTCCGTCTACCAAATCCACTCACAAAGCTTTGGTCGGCCCTAGACTATACCAGAAGACAGCCAAGGTGCTACGCAGTGGGACTCAACCCGGAACCATGCGGTTGGTAAGCAAGCTACTTACCACACAGCCAGGTTCTATATGTGACTTTTATAATCATGCCACATACAAAAGATGGCTTGGAACTGTCCGAAATTCAAAGAGACCGTATTGTGAGTCAGTCTCAAGGTGGAACTTGTCAGAGTAAAATCGCAGAAAACCTTGGGATCCCATTTTCTACAGCCAATAGTGTGATTGTGCAATTCACCGGGGATGGCAAGGAGTCCACACTACCTCGCCCAGGTCGACCAGGGACCTCTGACAGAACCCTTCACTTTGTTACGTGAAGTGTGGAGGACAATCCTCGTTCCAAGGCATCTGACATAGCAGCTCAAGTTGATATCAATCCCAGAACACTGACAGGTATCTCTACAAACTTGGCTACTAAGGCAGAGCAACAAGTCGGAAGCCACTTTTTCGACCAGCTAATATCGAACGGAGAAGGGACTGGGCCAGTGAGATAGTAGCGAGGCCACTAGCATTAGGACACTGTCATATTCTTTCACGAGTCCAAATTTACTGTATTTTCTGACAGTGGTTGAGTGTGGGTCTGGAGACTATGTGATCAAGAATTTGACGTGAAAAGACTGCAGCCAACAATGAAATACGCGGTTATGCCGCGATGGTCGGGGGATCAATTTGGTGCAACGGTCTATCAGAGCTGGTGGAGTGTGAGGCAAACATAAACTGAGATAAATATGTGTTCATGTTGTAGAAAGGACTTCTTCCAATCTTCCCCAGTGGTGAAAGGATTAAAGAAGTCTCTTTATTTATGGAAGATGGAACTCCTTGTCACACGGCTAAAAAGACCCAAGGCTGGTTGGAAGAGAACGGCATTAAAAAGCTTCTGTGGCCAAGCTAGTCACCAGATATGAACCCTATTCGACACTTCTGGGCCATAATGAACAGAACACTTCATAAAAAGATCAAAGCATACCCAAAGCCAGGTCTTTTGAGATTACTGCATGAAACTTGGCAAGAAATTCCTCAAAAGAATATTCGCCATCTGATCAGTAGTATACCTAATAGGGCCCTTGCATTGAAAAATATAAAGGGCATGTCTACTAAATATTAGATATTCACATTATAATAATTAATAAATATTTTGAATGTATAATTTCAGATTTAAATTAATTTTAACGAGTACAAGGGTTTCGATTTACTTCTGTCATGTCTGTGTATGTATATGTATCCGAAAAATATATATGTCTATATTACGAAAAGATGAAAGACAAAGACGACCCGATTGGGATTTAATTTCAAGGTGCGAAGGACACGGACAAATATTGCATTGTTATTGGACAAATATTGCATTGTTATTGCACTGTTAATGGACTGAGACATGTATATCTAGGTGAATATAAGTGAATAAAGCCATCATTATATATATATATATGTATGTATTTCTGCGATGTTAATGTGTATCAGTGTCTATTTAACTATGAATATATGCTTTCAGTAGGGCGGCAAGTTAGCAGAATCGTTAGCCTGCCGGGCAAAATGCTTGACGGCATACATGCATTCATTCATATATATATATATCACGTGATCACGTGACCGACCAGACCATCAGATGTTGCTACACATCGCTGGTCACAATGCATTCGCATTGTTTTAGCCTTTGAATGACGCCACCCCGCTGGCTAAGCGAGCAGGCCAACAGAAGAAAGATTGGGAGAAACAGTGGTGAAAAAGTACAGCAGGGATCACCACCCCCAGCCGGAGCGTCGTGGAGCTTTTAGGTGTTTTCGCTCAATAAACACTCACAACGCCCGGTCTGAGAATCGAAACCGCGATCCTACGACCATTGTGCCTCCACTATATATATATATATACACAAACACAGACACACGCACGCACACACACACTCACACACACACACACACACACACACACACACACACACACACACACACACACACACACACACATGATGGTTGTCTACACCTTATGCAGAGTCCGACCACCTCTTGTACTTACACCGTAGATCTATCATGGCGTCTGATGTGTCTTTTTAAAGCAGACAATGTTTTGAAGAGACACCCACGTAAATTGCATATCTGCTCTGGACCACAAAGAGCTGCAGTTAAGTTCTAATCTTTGTGGATCTTAAAATATCTTTTGAAGCCTCCGTTATATATATATATATATATATATGTATATGTGTGTGTGTGTGTGTGTGTGTGTGTGTGTGTGTGTGTGTGTGTGTGTGTGTGTGTGTGTGCGTGTGTGCGTGTGTGTGTGTTTATGCCTCTTTCCACATTTATTTACTAAACATGAAATCTTAGTAAACCTGCTTCGTGAAGATTACCCATCTCCGCCATTTACATGGCTATCCACAAGGAAGGCGTCGGCATTCACCTGGCTAATTTAGGACCGATCGTAGGTAAACACCCATCAGCGAGTTGGTCTCTCGTAGAGCAACATCCCTGAACACTGGCAAACTGCCCTATTCGCAACACTAACATATGCCTACGTACAAACGTAGTATACCAGATACGGTGCCTCAGAGGCAACAACTGTTACGCCGGAAGCACAATCCGACAACATCACTCCCGACGCGTCCATCCTAGCCTTGGAGAGGAACACAGGAAATCGTTGTATCAAGGAAGCTATATTAATCCACCATCTCAACCCCAAAAATCAAAATTCAATCGGAGATAGGGCGGTGGATCTTATACTACCAAAATCATAACATACGTCACCAACACCACCGCCACCACCACCACCACCACCATGTCAAAAGTGACTGCTGCTGCAGCCAACGCAAACGCTGAGAAGTTTAAAATCAAATAAGGAAATAGATATAACAACGCATTTCTTAGACTGCTTCCCTCTGCAGATAGCCCTTGGCACCTTTTCTTTACTTTCCTTGTCTGTTCTACTTCAATACTATGCGAACTACAAGACACACACACTCACACACACACACACACACACACACACACACACACACACACACACACACACACACACACACATATATATGTTGATAACTTTTAGCTTTTTCTTGTTTCAGCCATTAGACTGCGGCCATGCTGGGTCACCGCCTTGAAAGATTTTTTAGTTGATTGAATCGACCCAAGTACTTATTCTATCGATCTGTTTTGTGGAACCGCAATGTTACAGGAACGTAAACATGCCATCACCGGTTGTCACGCCGTGGTGGGGGACAAACATTGACACAAAAACACACATACACGCACAACACACACCCACAAGCACCCACCCACACACAGATAGAATCACCCCCCACTAAATCTAGTCACAAGGCTTTGGTCAGCTCGAGGTTAAAGTAGAAGACAGTTGTTCAAGATGCCATGCGGAGGGACCGAACCTGGAACTATGTGGTTGGGAAGCAAGCTTCTTACAATACACCCATGGCAAAGATAATAGCTAAAGTCACCTTTAAAACACACTCTAAACAGTAAAAATGAAGGGTGCATTGGACAATAGAGTGTTGCGTATATAAATACACAGAGTAGTATTTGGCGGAATATTCTGAGAACAAGTCTACTGGATTAGCGATGGTCTAGGGCTATATAACTGCCACAACAGGAATATTGAAGGTAAAATAACAACAAAAATGGCATCAAAGAAAAACAATTATAACGATTATACTTAGAGCCTTACTTACGTACCGTACGTAATTAGGACAAAGTCAACGATTAATCACCATTGCAAACTGACACACATATAACCCTCCTTTGACGGAAGTAGTCACTAATGACAGTCAAGCTACCTACAGCTCAGCTTTTTGGAGTGACAGTAGATCACTCTTGTTTGGCCTAATTGTCTTAACCTGTAACATCAATGACGAATGCCGATATAAGTCACCGATCGAAATCCGCTTCCAGTCTCAGCATTGATAGGTGCCGTTTTCAAAACCGGAAAAGAAATCCCAACCCTAAATAACAACAAGGCAAATGAAAGCAATAAAATCAAGAGCAACGACAATTACAATGCTATATTGATGATGTATATTAACGACGAAAGACGATAGAGCAACTATATGGACATATGAACATCACTTTTGTCATGTTTGATGTTACGTTCCACTAAATTCAAACATAAATAATTGTATAATTAATGTTCTCCCATGACTAATAACATAAAGAATCCTAAGCATTATATTTATATGGATATCTGTTTGTGTTCGAGTGTGCGTATGTGGGCTCGTCAATGTATGTAAGTATGTGTGTCCGTGCGTAGTATATATATGGGTGTATCTGTGTGGTATATGTAGGCATGTGTATGTGTAAATATAGATGGTATCTGCGTTAATGTGTATATATATATATATATATATATATATATATATATATATATATGGATGTCTGTATGTGTGTACATATATATACATTTATGCATATATTTATGAAGTTATGTTTATATGCGTATGTGTTTACTCTTATACATTCCTTTTGGTTTCCTCCATAAGGCCATGCTCATATATATCTTTTTTTTTTACTTGTTTCAGTCATTTTGATTGCGGCCATGCTGGAGCACCGCCTTTAATCGAGCAACTCGACCCCGGGACTTATTGTAAGCCCAGTACTTATTCTATTGGTCTCTTTTGCCGAACCGCTAAGTGACGGGGACCTAAACACACCAGCATCGGTTGTCAAGCAATGCTAGGGGGACAAACACAGACACACAAAATACACGCACATACATATATATACATATATACAACGGGATTCTTTCAGTTTCCGTCTACCAAATCCACTCACAAGGCTTTGGTCGGCCCGAGGCTATAGTAGAAGACACTTGCCCAAGGTGCCACGGAGTAGGACTGAAGCCGGAACCATGTGGTTGGTAAACAAGCTACTTACCACACAGCCACTCCTGCGCCTATGTGTATGTTTATGTATATGTATCTTTTATCTCTTACTTGTTTCAATCATTGGATTGCGCCCATGGTGGGGAACTATCTTCTATGTGTATATGTGTGACTGTTTTGTGCGTGTGTGTGTGTATGTGTGTTTGTGCGTGTGTGTATGTGTTTGAACGTGTGAGCATGTGCTTTTGTTTGTTTCCGCACGTATGATTTTAACTTTTCTAATTTCAGCGATGCAGATCCTCTGCTCAACTCTCTCTGTCATGGTCAATGCGACGATCACACGCTACACACGTTTCTTCCAAGCTCTGCTGTAAACAGCAGAAGTTAGCTAGAACGCTAAAACTTAGAGTGCATGCGCATCAGAGTTCAAGGTCAACTTGTGCCAAGCCGCTTTACTCTGCATGCCTTAGCTTCGTTACTATAGCAACTCTACAGATGCTTATTGATCAAACTTCGTGTATATGTGTGTGTATATATACACACATATATATATGCATATATATATATATATATATATATATATATATATATATATATATATATATATATATATATACATAGGAAAACCATTCAACATAATTATGATGAATGGTTTTCTAGAATGGTATATGATTATAAAATCACCAACTTAAAGCTGGTGTGCCATGCAGAAACAAATGTGTTGTAGTATCAAAACTTGTTATCTTCCATCTTCGTGTTAAAAATATTCTAGTGTTACTTTTATGTAAAGAGGAGTTCTGCATGTCTATCCAGCTCTGGAATAAATTGAGATTGCCAAATATCGACATAAGAATTCTTAAATGCACGTTTCGAGCTTTTCCTTCACATTATGCTATATTTTTATATATATATAGTATTTGTTTTGAGGGAAGGTAGTGAAGAAGAGTGTCCCTTTAGAATCCACTTTGTTGCGGTACTGCGGTACATTCTTATTCGGAAGTAAGGAGGCGGAACTTTTATAAAATTCTACAATAGCAACGAGATCGAAATAGCCTGCCCTGCTATACTGGCGCCAGTCCCTTTAGAAATATCCAGATATAAATGATTACATTTTAGTCCCGTCTTCGGTTTGTGAGTGTGTGTGGGAGTGTGTGTGTGTACACGCACATAGAAGTACGCATACATGTTTGTATGTGAATGTAAGTGTATTATTTACCCACAAATAACACCGTTCACTTTGCACACGCTTTCGCTTCTCCACGCAATCCTAATATCACATCTTAGACAACTTTCATCATAGATATTCATACAAACTTTCAGACAGCTTCACACGTACTTCCTTTCTTTCTACTCACTTAGCAATTGCATACACCGGAATCTACACTTCACTTATCAAGGCCTTCAAATTTAACACGCACACACACACACACACACACACACACACACACACACACACACACACACACACACACACACACAAACACACGTATACACATACATATATCTCTTTAATATACACGCCTACACCATCTCCCCTGACGCCCACTACCAAGCACACACACACATACACACTGTTAATTGCACCTGCACACCCGTTTGATCCCGTTTGCCAATCATAGAACGGTATTCCTCCTGGGTTTTAGCCCACCAACGTACACCCTGCTCCTAAAGAGTTATTTTAAAACTTAAGCTTGGCTGTCTGGTTAAGGAGGTTTTTTTCCTGATGCTTGACGCGTTGGGTAAGTGTCTTCTGCTACAGCCCTTGGCTGATCAATACCTTGTGGGTGTATTTGATAGATGGAAACTGTGCAGAAGCCTGTCGTATATATCTTTTACTTGTTTCAGTCTTGAAAAATTTTAGTCGAACGAATCGACCGTAGTACTTATACTTTTTAAGCCCGCTCCTTATTCTATCGGTGTCTTTTGCCGAATAGGTAACTTATTGAGATGTAAACACAGCAAAATCGGTTGTTAAGCAGCGGTGGGGGACAAACAGACACAAAGACACAAAACACACGCACACTCACACGGCGTGATTCTTTCAGTTTCCTTCTACTATATCCACTCACAAGGCTTTGGACGTCCCGAGGCTATAGCAGAAGACACTTGCCCAAATTGTCACGTAGTGGGACTGAACCTGAAACTATGTGGTTAGGAAACAATCTTTTTACCACACAGCCACACTTGTGCCTAAAGTATGCACACACACTCACACGCGCGCGCGCGCACACACACACATATATGCATGTATGTATATTTTTGTGTCCTTGTGTTTGTTGTCGCCCGTTCTACCGTTTGACGTTCGGTATTGGTTCGTTTACCTCCCCATAATCTAGCGGTACGGGGTTGATTCGTTCGACTATGGTCATAGTTCCATGACTGAAACAAATATAAAAATAAAGAACTTTTTACATACATTAATTGATAATTCTTTCTTTCTTTCTTTCCTTCCTTCCTTCATTCCTTCTTTGTTTCTTTCTTTCTTCCTTTCTTTCTTTTTTCCTTCTTTCTTTCTTTCTTTCTTCCTCTTCCTTCTTTCTTTCCTTCCTTTCTTCCTTTCTTTCTTTCTTTCTTTCTTTCTTCCTTCCTTCCTTCCTTTCTTTCTTTTTTCCTCCTTTCTTTCTTCCTTTCTTCCTTCCTTTCTTTCTTTCTTCCTCCCTTCCTTCCTTCCTTCCTTCCTTTTTTTCTTTCTTTCTTTCTTTCTTTCTTTCTTTCTTCCTTCTTTCCTTCCTTTCTTTCTTTCTTCATTCCTTCCTTCCTTCCTTACTTTCTTTCTTTCTTCCTCCCTCCCTTCCTCCCTTCCTTCCTTCTCCTTCCTTCCTTCCTTCCTTCCTAGCTTTCTTCCTTTCTTTCTGTCTTTCTTTCCTTCCTTCCTTCCTTCCTTCCATCCTTCCTTCCATCCTTCCTTCCTTCCTTCCTTCCTTCCTTCCTTCCTTCCTTCCTTCCTTTTCCTTCCTTCCTTCTTTCTTTCTTTCTTTCTTTCTTTCTTTCTTTCTTTCTTTCTTTCCGGACCAAAACTAACATTCAAACCATCATCACTCTCCATAGTGACTCCAAGTACAGCTTACAAGCTTCAAACTAATACCGTATTCTTCGTACATCGTTTTTCCTATCTTTTAACAGTTGTTGATTTTAGACGCACGGTGGGCATGCAAACCCTATCCCACGCACACTCACATACACATACACCCACACATATGTAAAGTCAATAACAACGGAGAGAAATATGTGCATATATATTAAATAATTCTCTCTCAGTCTATCGATCTCTCTCCCTCCTCTTCTCTCTTTCCATTCCCATTTCTCTCTACAGAACTTACATATATATATATATACTAGCAGGATACTTGGTATAGTTCAGGATATAGACGACTCATTTTATGGTCAATTTCTCAAGAAATCACGGTAGTTCTGCAAAAGTGCATTACTTGTAAGACAAAATTTATACTGCGGTTAAACACCCCATAAAGCCATTTCGTCTTTTAAAGCATAGACAAGTTTCAGTGAAGGGATTTAGGATAACCCCATAAACAACTTCTATAGTTTTTATACCTTATGAGTTGATATAAAGATTGCTTTTATTTTCATTATGTGAACACCCAACATATTGCTGTTCATGAGAATAGCAATGGTCTAGGCATATACAAATTGCAGTTCAGATACTATCAATGTCTGACCTTGCGATTTGTTGATGTCTATTGCGAAGTTCAGAAGTGTAGGGATTTGGAGTTCCTTGATGCTGTGAACAGAAATGGCAAATCTGTAAAACAGTACAGCACTGAGAAATACTTATTTATGGAAATGTTTATTTGATTATTTCATAGAAATAATATTTTATATCGATGTGAGATTTATTGCAAAACATTGGTTTCAAATCGTGACATTTTCACGTATAATACTAAAGAAAAATCTTACCATAGTGGAGTGAGTGGAAAATATTTTCTCTACAATTGTATTTTAGCAAAATATGCTGAACAATACGCTCTAGAGCAAAACCGTTTGAGTGTAAAATATGTAGGAATCTTTTTCGTAAAGAGTTTGGAACTTGTAATACAAAAACGTAGGCGCATAGGAGGAATATTCTATAATTGGAAAATACGTGAAAAATAGCATTTAAAAGCATACCTTTAACATTATTTTAGCAATTCGTAAAAGAATGGGTATTTGTGGATGTGGATTCCAATTCTTCATTGTGCATTTTGTTATGCATTGTTTATATAGATTTTTCTGTGTGTTGCGTGTGTGTGTGTATGTATGTACATATATATATGTACATAAATAATATATAGCATAAATAAATAAATATATAATATATATGCATATATGCACATATATATATATATGTATGCATGTATGTATATATATATATATATATATGTGTCTATATGAATATGCACATACAAAATATATAGCATAAATATATAAATATATAATATATGTATATATATACATATATATATGTATGTATGTATGTATATATATATATATGTCTATATTAATGTATATATACATATTTATACATTTATTATATATGTATATATGTATATGTATATATATGTATATGCTTATATACGTACATACATATTCATACACACATACATACATACATACTTAATACATATACATATACATACACACACACCACCACACACACACACACACACACACACACACATATATATATTATATATATATATATAGGTGCACACATACATGGTAACTTATAAACAAATATGCGATAAACATTCACGCATTTACGCTTATTTACACATGATTAAAAAAAAAATGAATAATAAAGAACTGAACGGAAAAATAACTATATGCTGCCAAGCGATTTCTAAAGACAGGAAAAGAAATTAAATAAACAGTTATATAGATAGCGGAATTGATTGATAGAGAGATAAACCACATGATGCTTAGAAACTTATCTCGTGGAAAGGTGCAAAGGTAAAAATACAATGTTTTACAGATTCGTAATCTCTCTCTATATAAACGGCAGTTTGTCTGTGCGTGTTTCTGTGTGTCTGTTTGCTTGTACCCTCACCCTGACCACGGCTTTCAACCGATTCTGATGAAACTTGACACACACATAGCCCAATGTCATAATTCAAAACTAACGCAGCGAAAATTTTGAAAAGTTCCCCCAGTTCTGAAAAAAATCGATAAATTCGACATGGGGTCGAGAATCAGAAACACAAACCGCAAACTGTCTAGGGGACGCAACTCCACCTTTTTTAACTAAAAAAAATTTACCATAATTTTTTTCCATTTTTTTGCTATTTTTTGGCTATAACTCTCTAAAAATGCTTTATAGTTATTTCCCTTACAAACCTGAGCAACGCCGGGCGATACTGCTAGTTATGTATATAACGCTACACATAAGTAGTGGGGGGCGGGATATTAACAGACTTGGACGAAACCGACACAGTGTGACCATGTAAATATAGTCATTATTCAAATTCCGCCGAGTTTAACTTTACCGTTCATTCTTTCGGGTTCGAAAAAATACGTACCAGTTGAGTACTGGGGTTGATGTAATCGTCTATTCCCCACCCCTAAATTTCAGGCCTTGTGCCTTTAGTAAAAAGGATGATTTAACATTTAATTCGATTTTGTGTTTTCCATATTAGACGGCTAATGTATGTATGCTTTTTACTCTTTTACTCTTTTACTTGTTTCAGTTATTTGACTACGGCCATACTAGAGCACAGTCTTTAGTCGAGCAAATCGACCCCAGGACTTATTCTTTGTAAGCCTAGTACTTATTCTGTCGGGATCTTTTGCCGAACCGCTAAGTTACGGAGATGTAAACACACCAGCATCTGTTGTCAAGCGATGTTGGGGGGACAAACACAGACACCCAAAACACACACACACACACACACACACACACACACACACACACACACACACACACACACCAAACATATATATTATATATATATATATATATATATATACATATATACGACGGGCCTTTTTCAGTTTCCGTCTACCAAATCCACTCTCAAGGCTTTGGTTGGACCGAGGCTATAGTAGATGACACTTGGCCAAGGTGCCACGCAGTAGGACTGAACCCTACTATGGAGGTATTCTTTCTTTGTCAGAAAACAGTTCTTTCGTTCTGGGAAGAGTTCAAATTGAAAACATAAAATCACATCCAGCTCGAGACACACACACTCCATATGCATATGTATGTATGCATGTATGCACGTTTATTTGTATGTATATGTGCGTGTATGTATGTATGTATGCATGTATGTATGTATGTATGTATGTATATGTATGTATGAATGTATGTATGAATGTATGTATGTATGTATGTATATGAATGTATGTATGTATGTATGTATGTATGTATGTATGTAGAATGTATGTATGTATGTATGTATGCATGAATGTATATTGTATGTATGTATCTTATGTATGTATGTATGTATGAATGTATGTATGTATGTATGTATCAATGTATTGTATGTATGTATGTATGTATGTATGTATGTATGTAGTATGTATGTATGTATGTATGCATGAATGTATATATGTATGTATGTATGTATGTATGTATGTATGAATGTATGTATGTATGTATGTATGTATCAATGTATGTATGTATGTATGTATGTATGTATGTATGTATGTATGTATGTATGTATGTATGTATGTATGTATGAATGTATGCATGTATGTATGTATGTATGTATGTATGTTTGTATGTATGTATGTATGAATGTATGTATGTATGTATGTATGTATGCATGTATGTATGAATGTATGTATGTATCTATGTATGTATGTATGTATGTATGTATGAATGTATGTATGTATGTATGTATGTATGTATGTATGCATGTATGTATGTATGTATGTATGTATGTATGTATGAATGTATGTATGTATGTATGTATGTATGAATGTATGTATGTATGTATGTATGTATGTATGTATGTATGCATGTATGTATGAATGCATGTATGTATGTATGTATGTATGTATGAATGTATGTATGTATGTATGCATGTATGTATGAATGTATGTATGTATGTATGTATGTATGACGTATGTATGTATGAATGTATGTATGTATGTATGTATGTATGTATGAATGTATGTATGTATGTATGTGTATGTATGTATGTATGTATGTATGTATGTATGTATGTATGAATGTATGTGTATGTATGTATGTATGTATGATGTATGAAGTATGTATGTATGTATGTATGTATGTATGTATGTATGTATTGTATGAATGATGATGTATGTATGTATGTATGTATGAATGTATGTATGTATGTATGTATGCATGTATGTATGAATGTATGTATGTATGTATGTATGTAGTATGTATGAACGTATGTATGTATGTATGTATGTATGTATGTATGTATGTATGTATGTATGTATGTATCTTTGTATCTATGGGTACGACAATAAAATCCGTAGGTGGAGACGGAATTAGCGACAGTCGAATAGAACGTATACACTAGATAACGGATATATGAGTGAAAGGTTTTCTTTCTTTTTTCCCTGTATGTAAAATCGACATTACGTGCTGATCACGTCACTTCGTGATCATCGTCGCTTCGTACTCATGAGAATGTATGTATGTATGTATGTATGTATGTATGTACGTATGTATGTATGTGTTCCTCATGAATGTTCGTGGATCGAACTTAAGTGGTGTGAAACTCTGGGTGATTCTGTACTGCTAACTATGCATAAATACTATACTACGTATTGAATACTACCTTACGGATCTATATAAATGAGAAAAAAAAAAGAAAACTTAAGACAGAGAATAAGAAAAACAACACATCTATCTATCTATCTATCTATCTATCTATCTATCTATCTATCTATCTATCTATCTATCTATCTATCTATCTATCTATCTATCTATCTATCTATCTATCTATCTATCTGTCTGTCTGTCTGTCTGTCTATCTGTCTACCTGTCTATCTCTCTGTCTGTCTGTTTGTCTATCTATCTGTCTGTCTGTCAGTCATTTTGATAAATATGTATACATTTTATCGTATATAGGCGTAGGAGTGGCTGTGTGGTAAATAGCCTGCTTACGAACCACATAGTTCCGGGTTCCGTCCCACTGCGTGGCACCTTGAGCAGGTTTTCTGCTATTATAGCCTCGGGCCGACCAAAATCTTGTGAGTGGATTTAGGTAGTCATCTTGGGCTTTTTACATCTCTCCATTCGGTTAACTGAACCCGACGAGCAACAATTCTGTAAGAAACCTATGAAACTATAGGTCACATAGAGCCGTAACAAACTGTTTTGAATAATGTACATGTATGTATGTATGTATGTATGTATGTATGTATGTATGTATGTATGTATGTATGTAGTATGTATTATGTATGTATGTATGTATGTATGTACGTATGTATCTATGTATGTATAGTATATCTATATATAATATATATAATCTATATATATATATACTATATATATATAATATATATGTGCGTGTGTATATATAATGTGTGAGTGTCTGTGTATGTGTTTGTACTGCACTACTGCTTGACGATCGGTGTTGGTGTGTTTACGTCTTCGTAAACTGGCGGTTTAGTAAAAGAGAACGATAAAGTACCAGTATTAAAGAAATTTAAGAAATAAACACTAGGGTGGATTCCTTCGACTAAAACCTCTTCAATGCGGTGTCCCAGCATGGCTGCAGTCTAAGGAATAAAACAAGTAAAAGATGTATGTGTATATACATTTATATATGTACAAACACACACACACTTACTCACTCACACACACACACACACACACACACACAAGACACAGACACACTCACATACACACATACTAGCACTCCGGCGCTTACGACGACAAGGGTTCCAGTTGGTCGGATCAACGGAACAGCTTGCTCGTGAGATTAACGTGCAAGTGGCTGAACACTCCACAGACGCGCGCACCCTTTCACATACTTCTCATGGAGAATTCAGCGTGACGCAATGTGTGACAAGGCTGGCTCCTTGAAATACAGGTACTACTCATTTTTGCCAGTTGAGGAGACTGCAGCATCTTGAAATAAAGTGACTTGCTCAAGGACACAACGCTCCGCTGGGAATCGAACTTACGACCCTACGATCGCGAGTCGAATACACTAAGCCTTCATAAACACACACACACACGCACACACACACACTCACACACACATACACACATCACACACACACACACGCACACACATACACACACATAAATACATACACTATGTGTATGAATGCATAATATATAATATATATTATATAATATATATATATATGTTGTGTGTGTGTGTGTGTGTGTGTGTTTGTATTTGTGCGTATGCGTCTGTGTATTTGTGTGAGTTTGTGTGATGATGTACGCTGCCGACTGTGTTTTCATTGTATTTTTTGGCGGTAGTAGATACGTGAAATCAATCTTTTCATCTCTCTTCTGCTAAAACCGCGGAACTATACATATGTCAACCAATGAGGAATGGCGTCAATGAAGCTCATGGAAGCCACGTTTGTCCTTGCAGTTTGACACTTCTCAATCGCAGTGGATTTATCGAGCTAACAGAGCCTATATTCAGTTTTTTTGTTTTCATTCTGACACAGTTTATTTTTAACACCTTCTCTCATTAAACTATCCTTGCAATCACTTTTTTATTTTGTGTCGCAGCATAGTTGCCACAGCATCCTCAATAAGTAGCAGTCACTTTAACTGGAGTCATATAGTGTGTCACAGCTAAAGTGAAAATCAATAATTTTATTTTTTCTTGACAGATGTAATGAAAATGTACCGATGAAACGTCAATATTCACAGAAAATAGGAATTGTTAACGCCTTTGTCTCCTCAGCAAATATCACCACAACCACCACCACCACTATCCCCAAGACCATCACAACGACCCCACCCCACGATTACTAAGATCACCACCAACCTTTTCCTCCTCAATACCTTTTTCTTTATTACCCACAAGGGGCTAAACACAGAGGGGACAAACAAGGACAGACATAGGTATTAAGTCGATTACATCGACCCCAGTGCGTAACTGGTACTTAATTTATCGACCCCGAAAGGATGAAAGGCAAAGTCGACCTCGGCGGAATTTGAACCCACAACGTAACGGCAGACGAAATACCGCTAAGCATTTCCTCCTCAATACCATCTACGTCATCATTATTATCGTCGTCGGCGTCGTCGCTCTCCTCCTCCTCCCCCCCTCCTCCTCGTTATCAACAACTTCATACCATCATCACGAACGCCGTACACATCGTTACTAATGATTGTTATTGTCGCCCTCAACGTCGTTATTGAAGGAACTATCGGACTAGGTTGCATACTTCCCTAGTCTACCAATCCACCAATCCACCAATCTACCATTCCACCAATCTACCAATTAGCCAATTCACAAATCTACCAATATCTCAGTTCACCAACTGACCTGTTCTCAAACCCATTAATCCTTATTGAGCAAAAAATTGGTGATTGCATTTTATTTGTTTATATTTCAATTCAATGTTTACAGTCTAAATATTCTAAAGACACACCATCTGTTGCAGACAGCCAAATAAAAACAAATCCAAGCAACGAAACGCGCATATAAACATGAAACAAAAATAATTATTTACAAAGCAAAGGGCAAGAAGCGTATAGAAAAAAAGAAAAAAAGAAAAGAAATAGTTTTAAGCGGCTGCTGATCACAAGGGCAATAATTTAATATTTTCTACAGAAATGTTAAATAATTGACATTTTAGGACGAATTTTGAGGGTTAGGAATTTAAGTGTCTCTTTTGTTTATTAGGTATTGTGTAGTTATCTCCTGATTTTAGATTGCAATATGATAAGCTTCGAAATGTGGTGTGATATAGCGGTGATCGTGACTTCAAAAGAAGCCACACTTCCTGGTAATGTAAGCACAGTTCACAGGTATGTATGCATGCATGTATATGTCCATGTATGTATGTGTGTGTGTGTGTGTGTGTGTGCGTGTATGTGTGTGCGTGTGTGTGTAAGTGTGTATATATATCTATTATATAAAAGCCGTTCTGTCTGTCTGCGTGTGTGTCTTCTAGGATATCGGGCATCCTCCATTCGATTGCGCTCAAATTTGATATGGTAGATACCGACTGTATCAGGGCGTGTATAAGTCTTGAAAAAATTACAAAAATCGATTCCAGGTGTGAATGCGATCGATAATGCCGTGGGAACGTGCATTTGTAAAATCGTTTTTCTTGGAATAGAAAAAAGTCTATCTTTACTATTTTTTTGCTGGTGTCTGAAATTTAGGTTAAATCAGTGTTTCTCAAAGGGGATGCCTATGGGACGGTCGGACAAGTTGTCTTGAGAAAATTTGGTGTAAATGTTTGACAACTCAGCACCGTTCATTGGACGGGGGGGGGGGCGTTTTGCTCGTATATATATGTATATATATATCTATATATATATATAGATATATATGCACATGCATACATACATGCATATATGTGTATATGCGCGCACACACACACAGTTATACACACACAGAGTGTTCGTATTGTATATTTATGCACATATTTATATATCTATTTTCTGGTTTTATTTTTCAAATTTCTCCCTAAAGGAGAAAGAACCGGTTTCTAACCTAGATACATTGCTTTTTCATAAAAATTTAGACATGTACTAGGTAAACACACATACAAACAAACACACACACACACATTTATTCACACACACATATGTGTGTGTGCGGGTGTAAATGTGTATGTGTGTGTGTGTGTGTACATACACAAATACGTGCATTTTGTATTTGCGTCCGTGTCAGAGTTAGTACTTACGTTTATCAATATGAAAAAATTGTGTTCCTGTTTACTCAAATACAGAAAACGGAGATCGATACACTTAGTACCAGACTGGAATACGTACAACGGTCAATAAGATCAGTTAGATCTATTATCTACTGTAGGTGTTGCCTCAGCATGCCAATAATTCAGTGACTGAAACCAGAAACAGAGTATACTTAAAGAATACTGCTTTCTCCTGTAGACATAATACCTGGAATTTTTTGGGGGTGGGGGTGTTAGTCGATGACGTTGGTCTCACTGCTCAAGAAGTACTTATTTCTTCGACCCCAAAAGAATGAAAGGTAAAGTCAACTCCGGCAGAATTGGAACTCAAAACGTAACGTCTAACGAAACACCACTGTCCGGTGTGCTAACGATTCTGCCAGCTCGCCGTTTAATACTTAAACAATTACAACAGAACAGTTAGAACTGCAGTAACATCAGCTACAGGAGCCGCAGAATGAAGCTTCTATAAGGTCACATGTTCTGCAAGGAAGAGCAGCCAAATACCCGTCAAACAATACAATAATACTTTGTTATAAGTGATATGCAAATCAAATGTGTTCCTGGATCCTTTTGTGTCCGAGGTATGAGAGGATGGTCAGTGCGCTAATATTTTGTTCATAGATCTGATCTGCCTGATCTTATGTAGTTGACCTGGGTCAAAACGACATCATCATCATCATCATCATAATCATCATCATCATCATCATCATCAGCAGCAGCAGCAGCAGCAGCAAGGGCAACAACAACAGCAGCAGCAGCGGTACCAGAGAATCATGCGCGGTCACTAGACACAGTAGAAATAATAGTCAAGTTGTCTCCCATTCATACTGTACTCTCTTTATAATATATATATATATTATATATATATATATAATATATATATATAAAGTATATATGTATATATATATTACATATATATATATATATATATATTACACACACACACACATATATATATATATACATATCATCCTGATGCCGAGAGTGCTTCAGACCTTAAAACACATTGTTCAGCGTTGACCTGGGGTTAAAGAAACAACCAAATAATCGTTTCTTCTATAGGTACTTCATTTTATTACCCTCAGAGGTTCCAAAACCGAATTCGTCTTCGTGGTATTTGAAATCAGAACATGAAGAACCAGAAGAAACCCTTGAAGGTATTTTGTTAAACGATCTAAAGATTTTTTTAGCCAATCTACTGCTATCGAATAGTACGTGAAAGAAAACAAACTATCTTTAATTCAGAAACTAATCCTTTCTGCTGTAGATACACGGCCTGAAATTTGCGGGAAGGGATTAAGTCGATTACATCGACCTCAGTACTGAACTGGTACTTATTTTATCGATCCGAAAGGATGAAAGTCGACCTCGACGGAATTTGAACTCAAGACGTATAGACGGACGAAATGCCGCTAAGCATTTCGCAAGCTGTGGTCACGATTCTGCCAGCTTGCCGCCTTTCTAATTCAGATAATAATCCTTTCTACTATAGGTACACAGCCTGCAATTTGTGGGGAGGGGGCGGGGCGTCGTCGATCACATCGACCCCAGTACTCGACTGGTACTTAATTTATCGACCCCGAAAGGATGAAAAGCAAAGTTGATCTCGGGAGAATTTGAACTCATGAACAGCGACGGGTAAAATACCTTTTTTTTTTACTACCCACAAGTGGCTAAATACAGAGAGGACAAACAAGGACAGACGAACGGATTAAGTTGATTATATTGACCCCAGTGCGTAACTGGTACTTATTTAATCGACCCCAAAATGATGGAAAGCAAAGTTGATCTCGGGGGAATTTGAACTCATGAACACAGCGACGGGTAAAATACCACTAAGCATTTCGTCCAGCGTGTTAGCGATTTTGCCAGTTTGCCGCCTTTAATTGAGATAATAATGCTAGTAATTTGGGATGTGGAAGAATAATCGATTTCCTAAACCCCAATACTTTGACTTCTGTTTTGTTTTGTTAATCCCCAAAGGATGGAATGCAAAGTTAAAATTGGCAGGATTTAAATTCAGAAATGAAAGAATCACAGGAAATACTGCAAAGCATTTTCTTTGATGTGCCAACGATTTTTCCCAATCCGCTGTCATTCATAATATATACCGGATCTAAAGTCTGGGGGAATGGGCGAGTTCCTCGATTATAACCTGGACAGAATTTGAACTCAGAACAGGAAGAGCTGGATGGATTACCTGAAGGTAATAATATGTACCGGATCTAAAGTTTGGGGCTATAGGCGAGTTCCTCGATTATGTCGACTCAATATTTGCCTGGTACTTTATTTTATCGATTTCGTTAACCTGGACAGAATTTGAACTCAGAACAGAAAGAGCTGGATGGATTACCTGAAGGTAATAATATGTACCGGATCTAAAGTCTGGGGCTATAGGCGAGTTCCTCGATTATGTCGACTCAATATTTGCCTGGTACTTTATTTTATCGATTTCGTTAACCTGGACAGAATTTGAACTCAGAACAGAAAGAGCTGGATGGATTACCTGAAGGTAATAATATGTACTGGGTCTAAAATCTGGGGGAATGGATGAGTTCCTCGAATATATCGACTCAATATTTGGCTGGTACTTTATTTTATCGATCTCTTTAACCTGGACAGAATTTGAACTCAGAACAGAAAGAGCTGGATGGATTACCTGAAGGTAATAATATGTACCGGATCTAAAGTCTGGGGCTATAGGCGAGTTCCTCGATTATGTCGACTCAATATGTGCCTGGTACTTTATTTTATCGATTTCATTAACCTGGACAGAATTTGAACTCAGAACAGAAAGAGCTGGATGGATTACCTGAAGGTAATAATATGTACTGGGTCTAAAATCTGGGGGAATGGATGAGTTCCTCGAATATATCGACTCAATATTTGGCTGGTACTTTATTTTATCGATCTCTTTAACCTGGACAGAATTTGAACTCAGAACAGAAAGAGCTGGATGGATTACCTGAAGGTAATAATATGTACCGGATCTAAAGTCTGGGGCTATAGGCGAGTTCCTCGATTATGTCGACTCAATATTTGCCTGGTACTTTATTTTATCGATTTCGTTAACCTGGACAGAATTTGAACTCAGAACAGAAAGAGCTGGATGGATTACCTGAAGGTAATAATATGTACTGGGTCTAAAGTCTGGGGCTATAGGCGAGTTCCTCGATTATATTGACTCAATATTTGGCTGGTACTTTATTTTATCGATTTCGTTAACCTGGAGAAAATTTGAACTCAGAACAGAAAGAGCTGGATGGAATACCTGAAGGTGATAATATGTACTGGGTCTAAAATCTGGGGAAATGGGCGAGTTCCTCGATCATATCGACTCAATATTTGCCTGATACTTTATTTTATCGATCTCGTTAACCTGGAGAAAATTTGAACTCAGAACAGAAAGAGCTGGATAGAATACCTGAAGGTAATAATATGTACTGGGTCTAAAATCTGGGGAAATGGGCGAGTTCCTCGATTATGTCGACTCAATATTTGCCTGGTACTTTATTTTATCGATCTCGTTAACCTGGAGAAAATTTGAACTCAGAACAGAAAGAGCTGGATGGAATACCTGAAGGTGATAATATGTACTGGGTCTAAAATCTGGGGGAATGGGCGAGTTCCTCGATTATATCGACTCAATATTTGGCTTGTACTTTATTTTATCGATCTCGTTAACCTGGACAGAATTTGAACTCAGAACAGAAAGAGCTGGATAGAATACCTGAAGGTAAATTTATCAAGCTATTCGGACACTCTACCAATTCTACCAATCATTCGCCGTCGACAATTACTGTAATAATAGCAACAATGCCACCACCACCACCACCACCACACCACCAACAACAACAACAACAACAACAACAATTACAGTAGCAGCAGCAGCAGCAGTAGCAGCAGTTAGCAACAGAAACAACAGCATCAACATTCACGGTAGCAATAACAGTTGCTGCAACGTCAGCAGTTGCTGCAACATTAGCAGATGCAGCGACAGAAGAATTTGAAGGTAGCTGCAATACAAGCAACGGCAGCGTACACAACTGCATCAGAAACAACAGCAGCAACAATTGCAGTACATAACTTCAGCAGTTACCGCAACACCACCACTACCACCACTACCAACACCCCTCTTCCACTACCACCACCATCACTCCACCCTCCACCACCACCACCACCGCCACACCGCCACCACCGCCACCACCACCACCACCGCCACCACCACCACCACCACCACCACCATCACTCCACCCTCCACACCACCACCACCACCACCACCATCACTCCACCCTCCACCATCCACCACCATCACTCCACCCTCCACCACCACACAACCCCACCACCACCACCACCACCACCACCACCACCACCACCACCACCGCCACCACCGCCGCCACCACCACCACCACCACCACCACCACTCCACTCTCCACCACCAGCAACATCTGGGATAGCAGAAGTTGTTACAGTAACAACACCGAGGGAAATACGGGGGAAGAAGCCTCTAAAGCTATCACTATTCCTGCTAGATATAGTAGCCAAATT
>NC_043001.1:48309177-48359177 GCF_006345805.1 Octopus sinensis | reverse complement strand
CGTTTACTTGTCCCGTGTATTGCATGTGGAATATAAGACATATTTCCAAGGCGTCCATGCATCATATATATAACACATTCCCACTTTTTTCGAGCACCCGAGTAACTTGGGACTTATGACAGGAAAACTGTATATTACTCAGAACTAGTACGGATAGATAACAGTGTAACGCCGTGGTAGGGTGGTGAGAGGGGGTGTTATGCTAATATAAGTAAAGCTCAGTTAGGAGGAATGAACAGGTAGAAGGAAGTGATACTTAAGAAGGTAGTAATTAGCAATGAGGAACCAAAAGCTAAGACTGAAAGACGACAGTATTGGACAATGAAGAAAAAACGATGGAAAATGTAGAAAAATGACAAAATGTAATATGAAAAACTAAAAAATTAAAAAGTAAAATGAAAAGATGACGAGAAGTTAAGGTAGTGCGAAAGGTTTTAATATATTACATTAACAGTGGACAGTGGGGAGGCCTTTGGAAATTCTCGTTTGAAAATCCCAGAAAGTTTTTTTGTTTTTTTTTCTTAAAATTTTCAAAAGTTCAAAAGTTTAAAGCTCTAACGGCTTTTTGAGAGGTAAATGTATAGATAGATATGTTTCTTTATTAGCCACACAGGGCTGCACACAGACAGAACAAATTACAAGGTAGAGCTTTTCTTTTGGGGGTAAAAAAAAGGGGGTTGGTTTTCGATCAAAAGGGACCGTAAAAGGAAAGAAAGGACAAAAAAAGGAGAGGATTTAAAAAAAGGGGGGGGGGAGAGGGAAAAAAGAAAAGGGGAGAGGAAAAAAAAGTTGATCAATAGGGATCGTAATCACAGAAATGTCAATATGAAGTGTAAAGGGGAGGACAGGTGAGGTTTACCCGTGGAAGGAAAAGCCTAAGGAAAAGACCACGGTAACCTCGGTCAATGAAGTCACATGTTATATTTCTTTTTTTTTTTTTTGCAAAAAAGCAACTCTCTGTATTAATTTTTACGGTTCATAGAATCATAGTCAAGGTGGCTTCGTCATTCATACGTGCCATCCTTGCTACATTCACCCATCTTTTTTTAAAACATTCACTAGACAAAACTTGCCTCTCTACTCTCACTTTCCTCTTCAAGTGATATTTGAAGAAGTTGATTAGAGATTGACCAGAGAGGAAAGTGTTTGTCTCTAATCCTTTCAGGCGCGTCCACCATATACATTCTTTCGCCATAGCCACAAGTATGATAAAAATAGCTCTTCTTTCCCGTTTGAAGGAAAGAGGCGTGACGATATTAACGATAGACTCGGCTGATAAACCGACACGTCCCACACGTGACAGCAGTCGTTCGACATAAGCCCACAGGTCGGAAATTGCTGGACACTGCACGATTGCGTGCAGAGCGGTTTCGTCGCTCTGCCCGCATCTCGGGCAGGTCGGCCCCGTGTTTCTCGAGCCATGCCTATAGAGCTTATCCCGAACGGGTAGCGCTTCTCGGTAGCACCGCCAGGCCAGGGATCTCTGGAAGTTGTCCATAGGTCCCGGGCCGAAAGTCGTTTGAAACAGGCGGGTCAGGTATTCCTCGTCGACGCCCAGGTTTGCCCCGAGATCGTCGTCGTACCTCCCCTCCACTAATCCCCTATAGAATGCTTTGGTTGTGTTGAAGTCACTCAAGGTCGACCCGGGACGGCAGAGTTGCTTGAGAGCAACTCGACACTCGCGGTGCCATTCGCCCTTCCTCGGCCTCTTTTTGATCCACGACTGCAGTTCGGTCATGGAGACGAGTTGCGGGAATGCGTGCCTCACAAACGGCGACCACACCTGTTCACCGTCGTCTACATAGAGCCAGAGATGTCGCAGTCTCAGCGCGTGTCTGCGCATCATCAACCACGGCATGCCCAGCCCTCCTTTCAACGGGTGTTGACAGCAAATGGATCGCCTGACCATCGGGACGCATCCTTTCCACAAGAAGCAGAAGAGAATGCGTTCTAGTTTGGTGATGGTAGACCCGGACAAGGTACGACGGTCAGGCGGTAGTAGATGATGGACGCGATGTACGTGTTCGCCACCTCCGCCCGACCTTTTAGGGACAGTTTCCTCTCGGCCCATTGCTGGGTGAGAGTGACCACCCTACTCGTTATCTCGTTCCATTTCTTCTCCATTTGGAGGTCCGGACCGAACCAGACCCCGAGCAACTCAACCGGGCCGTCTGTCCAGCGTCCCACGACGGAGGTACTGGTGGACGGCATGGGCTTGCTTCTCCAGGTGCAGAGCCGCAAGCCCACTGACTTTTCCCGGTTGGTTTTTGCTCCTGTCACTGCTTCGTAGTCTTTCAGTGTCTCGCCGACCCGCTCGATGTGCTCGTGGCCTGACACTATGACGGTGACGTCGTCCGCGTATGCAGACACGCTCGTCCCGCATCCCAATTCTCGCGGGATGCCCCTCAGAGTCGCCAGCTTCCGCAGTAGTGGCTCAAGAGTCAATACGTATAGAAGCGCCGAGAGGGGGCATCCCTGACGGACCGAACGTGCAATGTCGAAAGGTCCCGATAGATGTCCATTTACGCGAATTACCGAACGGATGCCTCTGTACAAGGCAGCTATCCAGCCGCGGAAGACGGGACCGAAACCAGCCGCTCTCAGGACTGCCTCCAAGATAGATAGAAGGATGGCTGGATGGATGGATAGCTAGATAGATAGATAGATAGATAGATAGATAGATAGATAGATAGATAGATAGATAGATAGATAGATAGATAGATAGATACCTTGTTTCACACAGAACATAATTAAACAAGGACAAAGTCTGAAAACAAGCATGGTCATTTAAGATAAACTTATGAAGATGCTTTGAGCGAGGAATTTGGTTAAATGAGTACTTGGAGCCATATACAAGAGTATTAACTTGGGCAGTGAAATTTTAGTTCATATAAATAAACTATTTATTCACTGCAAGTGTACTGCGACACAACAGATAGTAGCTAATAGGACGTGATGTTAAAGAAACAAAAGAGATGGGCCACAGTAAAACCACAGAAAGCAAATATGGCGTATTTAACACAATTCATCTCAAGGGGAATCTTGATAGTTCGATAACTAATAGCGCGTTTAGCGTTACATTATGTAGTAGCTGCTCACACCATCATTGTTTTGTATATGAATTAACCGAGAATGAATAACGACCTTAAGAAGTCACGTTATATAATAACGAAAAAATAGAGAAATAGCTGCAGTCTCAGAAAGTTATTAAAACATGTGTGTGTGTGGTGTGTGTGTGTGTGTGTGTGTGTGTGTGCGCATTTGTCTGGAACTGATAAGAAAAAGAATATAGCGTCATAGAGGTCAGCTACATTGTTGATGAGTATCTCTTCGAATCTCAAAGACAAAGAGGACAACTACGTGTTGCTACTACGAAACCTTCAACTTCCCAGCTCAGACTATGAATTCATTTTTATATTATGTTATGTAAGAAAATGCCTGAATGACAATATGGAAAAGTTAAAGTTTTCAGAAAAAGAAACGAGCCAGTTAACATGCACAATGCAAATACAATCTGTAAGCTGAACAGTAAAAATATGCAAGACTTTTCTCAAATTCAACAAATGATATTGATTTGGTTATTTACATTCCAACGTTGTAAATACTTATCTTTCTTAGAAGCTGGCGCCTTCGTTAGAGGGAGAATTCAAATAATTAAAGACAGAAGAATAAATATATAGGTAATAACAAAAGCTAGGGAGAGCTGTACAACAGATGGTCTTCAGAGAAAAAGACAAAGATAACGGTATTACATAATTTATTAAAGATTCCAAGCGTTTCAATTGCTAGTGGACCTATTTCATCAGTGTATTCATTGGTTGGTATACATAAAGATTATGTAAATCTATGCAATAATTAATGAATGAGGTTACCATCAGCTATCTCGTCAGATGAGAATATCATCAAGGCGTGGTCGTGTCGTAAGAAGTTTGCTTCTCAACCGCATGGTTCCGGGTTCAATTCCACTTCGTGATACTTTGGTCTAGTGCCTTCTATTATAGCCTCGGGCCGACCAAAGCCTAGTCAGTGGATTTCATAGACAGAAACTGAAAGAAACTTGTATATAAATATATATATATATAAATTTTTTTGCGTAATGAGATAAAAAAAAAGCCAAGGCTGATTAGATATTTGAACATTTATAGATAGAAGGTCTTAAAGCTGTTTTCAGGATATTTATTAATTATATCCCTTCATCGGAGACGGTGTGAGAGGATGGTTAAGTAATAGTTAATTCAGATAGGATACAGAATAGAGAGTGAGGTAGAAGTAAGAAAATAGATGTGAGACATGTAGGGATATTGAATTTGTAGATCGATTTTTTTAGGCAGAATGGTATATATGTAAGATTCCAATACCTTATGAGTAAAATCCAAGAGAGTTATATGTATAATACGTGTGCGTGTGTGGCTTTGTGTCTGCGCCCCCCCCCCCATACACACACACATACACGACAGCTTGACAACCGGTGTTAGTGTGTTTACTTACCCGTAACCTGGTCGTTCGGTAAAAGAAACCGATCAGAAAATATAAGCGCTGAGGTCGATTCGTTCAACCATACGTCTTCAAGGTGGTGCCACCACCAGCTTGGCCGCACTCTAATGGCTGAAACAAGTAGAAGATTATAAGATTAAAGATATTTCCCAGAGTTTATGTTGCAGAATATCAGAATTATGAATTAATACGCAAGTGAAACCCCAACGTGGAGATATTTCAGCAGATGAGTAATGAAGGTAAGGGGCGTATCCTATTAAATTAGTGCACACCTAAATAATTAGTTCTAGTTAATATTAAATCATCTATAGGAAAATTGAAATTCAATTAAATACAATAGTTAAGAAATGAGTGGTTTGTTTATGCAAGCATTTAGTCGTTTATCAATCGGGATTTCTTTAATCTCTATCTTCTACCGCTTTCAGTCTACGGAAAAATTGTTAAATTTGCCATGAGGGTACATCGATTTATACATACATACATACATACATACATACATACATACATACATACATACATACATACATACATACATATAATTATTAGGGCACTGGGATATATAACACACTACGTAAATGCCAAACTGAAAAATTAGGTCTCTTAAAACCAGATAGGTGAAAGCTGATTCGAAGACAACAGATCTAAGCCATCACTGGAACTGTAAATATCTGCAAAACTTTCCAAAATCTTATCATTTAAGTATATATGAACATATATTTGCAACTATTTGCATGAGAAACATACAGAACATACATACATGCACACATACATACATACATACATACATACATACATACATACATACATACATACATACATACATACATACATACATACATACATACATACTTGATGATGATTGCTTCATCTTGAGAGATGATAGCCGTCCCATCAACACACACACACCACACCCCATCACACAGCACAATCAATCTGTTGAGGAGCCCTTAGATGACTTTTCAGACCAGCTGCTGGCTGATAGGGTTTAAAACACAAGTGGCAAATATTATTCAAGTTTCTTCTATAACTTTTCCCTTTGGAATCTGATTCTGAAGGAATGTTTTTGTGAACTAGCATATGTCTTTTAAGTCCTGATATTGTCTTACAAGTTTTTTAACAGGACACAAATCATAAGAGTGGGTGGTGTCCAAGATCATTATCTATCTGGGCATTCCGATTTTCATGTGATTTCATATGGTTCACGTATCCTACTTTTGACAACAGAACACGATCACATAAATATATCCAATGTTCACTGTTGATTACAGTTCCAATTGTCCCTTTGCGACAGGCCCTTTTAAGTTCAGAGTGCTGAATCATCTTTCCTTCCCAGGCTTTGCAACCAGTCCTAACAGCACATCTTCACTTGTTCTGATCTAGAACATCATTTTCCCAATCACTTTTGTTCATATCTAGTTTCTTCAGGTTTTCTTTCACACAGACTTTATACCTTTTCCTCGGCTCATGTTGTGGTCGTTTACTAGAGTTCATCATAAAAAAGACGCTTTGGCAAACGCTTTGGCAAACGCTTTGGCAAACGCTCGTCTTTCATTCTAATAACATGTGCAGTCCATCTCATTTGAGCCAAGATAACATGTTGTTCAACTGAACTACAGCGTACTATGCGCAAAACATCTGTATCTGGTATGAAACATTCCCACTTGACGTCTGTGGTACTTTTGATGAAATTTCTCCAGCATTTTTACATGACGCTTGTAAGTAGACCATGTCTCACTTGAATAAGGAAGTGCAGACAATACACACGTTTTATAGACACTGATTTTTGTCCGCGAGGAAATATCTCTATCCACCCATACTCGCTTTTCGAGCTTTCCAAATGCAACACTTCCGTTCCCTATTCGATAATATATCTCTGCATCAACACTACCATCTCTTGACAGTGTGCTTTCTAGGTAAACAAAGGTGTCAACGACTTCTAACTTTGTTCCATTCACAAAAATATTTTGTTCAGAATATGTTTGTCGTGGCAAGGGAGTAAACATTACTTTGGTTTTCCCCAGACTATAAATACATTCATACATACATGCATACATACATACATACATACATACATAGATAGATAGATAGATAGATACATACATACATACATACATACATAAATACATACATACATACATACATACATACATGCATACATACATACATACAAAGATACCCTGTTGATGTTGTTGAAATTAGAATGTGAGAGTATTGGATCTAGGTATATATATATATATATATATATATATATATCGCACTTTCTCTGTTGGCAAAAAATCTTGAAATAAAACAGAATAATGACGTACATACATACATAGATAGATTCTTATAGGCATACTTCTGGACTGTTCTTACATTAGCCGGAAGTATAGCTTCTTTTGAAGTCACGATCACCGCTATATTACACCACATTTCGAAGCTTATCATATTGCAATCTAAAATTAGGAGATAACTACACAATACCTAATAAACAAAAGAGACACTTCAATTCCCAACCCTCAAAATTCGTCCTAAAATGTCAATTATTTTACATTTCTGTAGAATATATTCTTATATAATTGTATAAACACACACACACACACACACCCTTTATAAGTTAATTTATGTGATGTGAAACGCTTTTGAGTGCGTACACAGCAATGCATTAAAGGATTTACGAATATCCATCCTAATCTCTCATATATATATGTGCGTGTGTGTGTGTGTGTATGTATGTGTGTGTGTGTGTCTGTGTGTGTAATCTCTCTCTCTCTCTTTCTCTCTCTCTCTCTTTATATATATATATATGTATATACATACATACATACATATATATGTGTATGTATATATATATATATGATGTATGTATGTTTGTCTAAAGTAAATAGGTCTTAAATCTCTAATATTCACATGTTTTCCGTAAGACATTTATTAATTATAATAACGGTTTTAGTAACGCCGCCGACAACCGTACGGATTATTTTGACTCTGTTTTTGTTCTTACTTATAAAGCCATTACTACAAGTTCTCTTCATAATCAAAAGATTGACAGGGTAATGTCCTCTGGTGAGTGGTCAATGAACCCGTTGGCGTGGCTGTGTGGTAAGAAGTTCGCTTCCTAACTACTTGGATCCGGGTTCAGTCTCAGTTCGTGTCACCTTGGGTAAGCGTCTTGGGTAAGTGTACTATAGCATCGGGCCACCAAATATTTGTGATTTGGAAGACGGTAACTGAAAGTAGCTCATCGTACATAAATCTATATCTATAAAAGTCAGGTTGAGTGTATATGTGTGTGTGTAAACCCGGAGAACTTCTGAAGTTCACAACTGATTTTCTCCAAAATTGAACATACATTACTGATGTTCCACAGATGGTTTTAGATTCTTTAAATTTTTCGCATACTGAGTAACGGGCTCTCTGGGAGCTGAAAATATCCTTATTTTTGTCAAGTAATTCATTACTACATATTCTCGTGTAATTGCATAGGCTCACTTTGTTTCATATTCTACAGCCACGACAGCAATTCAACGTCAACCCTTCGCCTTCTGCAACATTTCAACAGTTAAATACCCCGGTCCTGTCTCCCATTGCAACTCCTTTCCGGAATGTACCCATTTACGACAATATTACACCTTCATTCATTCATTCGACTGCCAACTATACGATGGGTCGTGTTAGACGCAGCGCTGACCGTTGCAAAGGAGAGTATATCCACCGATAGATTTTCAGTGCGTTCAAAAATCACATGCGCCCAATTTACAATGACATGCTACGGCCTGTTATTCTCCACTTAGTCAAATTAGCCCATCATTTATTCCATAAATGTTTTGTCGTCAATGCTTGTACTTTCCCGTATCACGTTTCAACTATATATATATATATATATATATATATATATATAATATATATATATCTATATATGTATTATAGATATATATATTTATATTACATACACACAAACTATGCCATTTTAATCCGAACAACGTCGGGTATCTCTGCTAGTGTATATATATATACATATATATATATATATATATATATATATATATATATATATATATATATATATATATATATATAGATATACGTATATATATATATATATATATTATATAATATTATAATAAAACATATGAATATATTAAACAATATGTACGTACCTACCTCTAATGTACATATACACGCATATATGAGTACAGGACACCAAAGGGACGTCGAACACAAAGAGAAACGAAAACATAGACACAAACCAAAGGAACAGGACATTATATATATACGTATATAAACGTGTGTGTTTGTGTGTCTGTTTGGGGTTGAGTTTCTCCCCCGCCACCACTTGGTGTACTTAAGTCCCCGTAACTTATAGAATATTACCAGGCTTTAAAAGAAGGACTGGGGTAGATTCATTCGTCTAAAAGTTCTTCAAGGCTACCACCCAAGTAGAAGATTAACCCAGTAAAAGATGAAAGATAAAAGATACATAGATGCACTTTCTCCTACTTTCTCTTTGCAAGTGTGAAACTATTAAAGATGAAAGTATTATATAACAGGTATGAGCCATTAATACTGGTCATCCTTTTTGCTAGAGGAAGATCCGCTATGGTCTTATATGCTACACAAGGGTTTTCAATTCATATTAATCAAATTAATATTCAATTTTTCACCCTTATATGGTGTGTGTGTGTGTATTAGCAATTCGTATAAAATTGTATCAATGATTGAATTTTAATAAGTGGTTTCACATAAATGGGGATAAATTAAAAAGGGTTGTTGTTATTATTTTTACTGTTTGACTATTGTAATCACGTTTGTTGGTTCCTCGTCAGGGAAACGTTCTTGCGTTGCATTTGTTAATAATTGTAAACCGTAACCCTCCTCCTTTCGGAGAAGGGGGGTTGGTTGGTTGTTTAAAAATTGAATTGTATCCGTGTTTGGGGAAATTGCAATATTTTCACCGTCTTTACGGAAGCATTTTTGTTAAAATGCCTTCGATAGAAGAAAGTCCAAAAATGAATTTCGCTGCGCCGTACACTTCTATACAAGAGGGAGGACAAGATCCAATTGATTGAAATTGCAAGAAGAGACAGGCCTACAATCCAGTCTGTTATATATTTTGAGTATCGTTATCACTAGCGATATCAAGATATAACTTTGTATTTTGTATTTTATGTGTAGATGTATATATATAGATGTACATGTAATATGTACACATATATATATACACATATATACATGCATAATATATGTACCCATACACACATACGCACACACACACACACACATACATAGGGGCAGGTGTGGCTGTGTGGTAACAAACTACGTTCCAAACACATGGTCCTGGGTTCAGTCCCACTGTGTGGTGACTTGGCATGTGTAGGCACAAACACTCTGTCTTCACATTTGCTGCGTGAGACATGTTTTAATGTTGACGAGCTTGCCGAGTACATAGCCGATAATGAGCCAAAGCCCCTTCCAGAACAGAAGTTCGCTTACAACTCCGTTGTTAATTCAGTCCGGGCCAAAGCTGGGGGGATTTTCTTCCTGGACGCTCCTGGGGGCACTGGGAAAACTTTTGTCAACAAATAAATATTGGCTGAGATTAGGCGAACACAAGGCATTGCACTAGCTGTGGCATCATCTGGAATTGCGGCTACTTTTTGCCAGGCGGCAGGACAGCTCACTCCACTTGCAAGCTCCCGCTTGACTTAGCGAAGACTGAGACACCAGCTTGCAACATCAGTAACAGCTCCGAACAGGCAGAAGTCTTCAGACGATGCAAGCTTATCGTTTGGGATGAATGCACGATGGCCCACAGACGTGCTCTTGAGGCACTAGATAGATCTCTCAGAGACATGAAACACTCTTCAGCTCCCATGGGAGGCATAACACTTCTTCTTTCAGGGGACTTCTGACAAACACTTCCGGTTATTCCCAAAGGGACTAGAGCTGATGCAGTAAGTGCGTGTCTTAAGTCATCCACATTGTGGCCACTGGTGAAGACTCTCAAACTTCACACCAATATGCGTGCTCATATGTGACGTGATACCACATCAGCAGCATTTTCTCACACCCTCCTTGGACTTGGCGAAGGCAAAATACCAGGGGATGAAAATGGTAATATTGCCATCGATTCCATTTGTACCATTGTTAAAACGCCTTCTGATCTCAGATATGCAGTGTTCCCAGATCTACAAGCTAATTATCAGAATATGGATTGGATTGGCCAAAGGGCTATTCTGGCCCCGAGAATAAAACTCTTCACCATATTAATGATGAAAGCTAAAACTCATTCCTGGGGATATCTATGTATATAAGTATATCGATACAACTCCTGACCCAGAGGACGTCATCAACTATCCAATAGAGGTACTCAATTCCTTTGAGCCCCCCGGACTACCACCACACATTCTCAAACTTAAAGTTGGTGCCCCTATAATGCTCATCAGAAATTTGGTTCCCCCAAAGCAATGCAATGGCACACGTTTCAATGTTAAGTCCTTATCTCCCAATCTGATTGAGGCCACCATTATCACAGGGTGCGGTCGAGGCAACGTTGTGCTCATACTTAGGATGCATCTTTTCCCATCAGAAGCAGACCTACCTTTCATATTTCAGAGGTCCCAGTTCCCAGTAAGGCCGTGTTTCGCAATGTCAATTAACAAAGCGCAGGGTCAAATACTGTCTGTGGCGGGAATACATTTGGGAGAGCCATGTTTCTCTCATGGTCAGCTTTATGTTGCCTGCTCGCGTGTCGGCAGTAACAGTGATGCTTTCGCATTCGTTCCACAACGAAAAATAAAAAAAACATTGTGTACAAGGAGGTTTTATAGGATTACGTTTCTTCATTTTCGAACACGTTAGTATTTCACTTACATACGACTCTCTTTTATGATGGCATTTACATTTTTAGGCGTTTCATGACATTAATTCACACTTAACCAACACCTGTCCTTCGCTCACCTCTATTTCTATCCATTCATCATCAAACCACCAGCCTCATCTTCTATATCCAACGTACATCGACACTCTTACTGTTAAGGTTTACATAAGCGACAACACGATCGCAACATACACTTTGGAAACTAAGCAACAGATCATTTTATACAACAACAAATTTAATCATAACGCCCATCAATGAAAACATTTGCACCACTGTGTTGTGATTCATCTATTCAGCACCACTACAGTCTTGCCGGTCTGACATATGGTGAATAGATGCTATTGTTCTATATTTTATAAATTACCCATATTTACTTACCCATGCTTCATTCCCCTCTTGCCTACATAGGGCATCCATTCTCTTTTAACACAGCATGAAGTTTTGTAACAGCACATCCGCTGCCGTTCGTGAAAACGAAGAGACCCTATTCACCTGCGAACGTTTTACACCGCCTTCCACGACTATCAAATTCTTACAATTATGAGAACAATAACATGGCTCTTTTCAAGGCAACCTCGCATTCAATTCTTACACCATTCTACGAGGGGTTAGGAACCCCTTTACACGGCTTTCTATGCACTTACAAATACATTCATTCGCAGTAAACTTATATTAATATTTGCCCGAATAATCATCATAATTCAGTGCAATCATTAACAGTACTTCATGCAATTCGGCCGCGAGCATCGCCGGGCAATTCTGCTAGTATATATAGATATATATATATATATATATATATATATATATATATATATATATATATATATTATTATATATAAGAAGGAAAGAAGAAAACGACGCGTGGCGTTCAATCAATCATAACAATTTAATAAATAAAACATATGCATACATACATATATACATACATACATATATGTACATACCTACATCTATATGTATATATACATGCATATATGAGTACAGGACACCACAAATAAACGTAGAACACAATGAGAAACGAAAACATAAAATCAAACAAGGAAACGGACGTTTTTTAACAACGAAAAAACAGAGTACAAGACAAACAATACAAGGAATATTCTCCTTCATCAGTTGCCCCTGTTTCGACTCAATGCATATACACATACATTCATATAGCATATAACTAAACTGGTACTAAGTCGGTTACGACGGTAAGAGTTCCAGTTTCGTCTTAACAACTAAGTAGGTGCTCATAAAAGTAGCGTGCAAGTGGGTAGGCGCTCCACAGACAGGCGCACTCTTGACGTAGATTTTCAAGGAGGTTCAGCTTGACACAGAATGCTGCAAGGCTGACCGTGTGAATGACGGCTGTAACTCATTTTTACGCGCTGAGTGGAGTGAAGAAACGGATACTAGGTGCTACCGCCGGATATCAAACTCACGACCATGAGCCAAACACCGGAACCACTTAGCCACGCACTTTCATATATATCATATCACGCACGCGCACACACGCACACATACCCATACGCATGTATATGTATATTTATATGAGCACGCATGCGGTTGGGAATGAAAATGTACGTGAGTTTGTGTATACATACACACACAAATATGTATGCATGTATAGATACATATGCGTATGTATGTATATATATATATATATATATATATATATATATATGAAAAAACAAGTAAAGATAGAAAATGCTAAAATAATTTTATAAAGAACATTTCAGTACCGGTTTCGGTCATTTGAGACCTTTTCAACTATAACAATTAAAAAATTCAAATTTAGAAAAATTAACAGAAAAGTTTTTTAAAAGAATATTTGTATAGAGTTCAAATATAAGTGGCGTTTTCTCCTTGTTCCTTGTGGGTTGAAGTCCATATATATATATATAGATATATAATCTATATATCTTATATATATAATATATATATATATATATATATATATATATATATAATCTGTATATATATATATAATATATATATGTATACTGGTATATATAATATATATATATATGTACATATCCATATATACATATTCTATATCCATTTTTATATATTATACATGTACATGCACGCATACACACCCATGCACACATATATAAATGTGTGCGTGTGTTGTAGAAGAAGAAGAAGAAGAAGAAGTAGTAGTAGTAGTAGTAGTAGTAGTAGTAGTAGTAGTAGTAGTAGTAGTAGGTACTCCTGAGTCAGCCATGGACTGAATTGCTCTCAGCTGAATGTTATACCTAATTATATTCCCAGTTTAAACTGTTTCTTATACACTGAGTTGCCCTGATATCCCCACAGATACCTGTTCAAAAATGGAGCATCGCTTTAAACATATCGTTGTGCATATACATGCGCATACATACATACCTGCATATATGTGTGTATAAACAAACGCACATCTATATATGCATGCATGTATTAACATATAGTACGTATATATTTCTATGTATATATTTCTATGTGTGCGCATATACATGTTCTCCGTGATTTTTTTGTTGTCGCAAACATTCGCTAACTTCATAACAAAAAAATCTAATGCTCTAAGCTTGCAATTTTTTTGGGTGGGGGCAGTCAGAACAGACAGTCTCAAGTGTAACTGTCCGAAACTCTAAGGACATCTGGTAACTTGACTGACGAAAGAATCCCACAAATGACCCGTCCTTTTTTTCCTGTCCCTCTAATTGTTGTCTTTCCTGTCGGCCTTTGTATCGTCTGTCTGTCCGGTTGTTCTATTGTCCTCTGCTGCGTTTTTGTTCCATTTTTCATATATATTGTTTATGTCCCCTGTACCTTTTCTGTTGTCTCTTTGACTTTTTCTAATTCTTCAATCCCGCTTCCCCCTAATCATCCCTCCTCCGTCCACGTGACCGATTTCCAGCCAGCCATGATCTTTCCTTCTTGGCCTGACTGCCGACCGCCAACACCACTTGTGTCGATCTCTTATGTTCCTGCCTTTAGGCCTTCACTTTATACACTCCAGCTCAGTTTGATTCGTCCTCAGTCGGAAGACACCTGTTGTTATATTCTTGTTGTTTGTATTTGTAACTATGTACCATGTTCTCCGTATTTTTTCTTTGTTGCCGTACACATTCGCTAGCTTTCTAACAAAATATATAATGCTCTTAACTTGGACTTTTTTGGGGGGCAACCAGATCAAACAGTCTCAAGTGTAACTGCTCGAAACTGTAAGGACATCTGGTAACTTAACTGACAAAAGAAGGCTACGAATAACCCGTCCTTTTTTCCTATCCCTCTAATTGTTGTCTTTCCTTCCGTTTTGTATCGTCTATCGTCTACATACATACATACATACATACATACATACATACATACATACATACATGCATGCATGCATACATACATACATACACGCATGCATACATACATACATACATACCATACATACATACATACATACATACATACATACATACATACATACATACATACATACATATATAATATATATAATTAGAAACAGGGCAAATTTTACGCAGACTGAAAATATGATGGGCAACCTTAATCTATTTTCGAAAGTTATTGGGTTCTCATCCGCGGCGTCAGCATCATGCTGACAAACACACACACACACACACACACACACATCACACACACACACACACACACAAACACACACAAACACACACACACAACACGCACACATATATATATGTATATATGTATATACATTCATATATATGTATATATATAAAGATATATATACATATAAATATGCATATATATATTGTGTATATATATATATGATAGATCGTTAGCCACTACACACATTTTTTTCTCTCTCCTTGTTTTCTCTCTGTCCCTTTAATTAGAAGAGCGTAGGCTCGAAATGTAAATACTTTTTCTATTCCTGAGCGTTATACTAATACATCTGTTTGTTTTGTTCACCACCTGTCTTCCTCTTTTGTTTTTTTCGTAAACTTTCCCTATATATATATATATATAATATATATATATATATATATGCATGCGGGATTCCGGTCAAGCGTTCTGTATCTAGTTGTGGAAATTATGTCTGTAAACGACAGACTATGCTGATGATCTTGCAGATGTTCGCGTATACATATACGTGAATATTAACAAATGAAAATGATTAGTACATAGGTAATCGTTTTTTATTTCGTATATTTTCATTTGTCTTGCTTATTTTTTGAGACTTTGGTTTTTCTTGAGAACACATTCGTCGTGGAAAATAGCGATTTTGACGTCTATATCTAGCATATTGAATGTCCACTTTTTGTGGTCAGTCCTTTAAATTTTGTATGTAAAAAATATTTTAATCTTCGGATTTTTTTAATATGCTAGGCTACTGGTTTTAATTGATTAATATCAATTTCTACCCTTATTCAATCATATATATATATATATAATGCATGCCGTGTATAAGGGCTTGTGTGTATCTGTGTAAGTGCATGTGTGTGTGTTTGTGTGCGTGTATGGTGGTTGAAATTATAAAATTATATATAAATTTATATACAATGTCAGTTGGTAAATAAACAATTATATACACTTATATACACTACATCATTTCAATATAATTGTTTGAAATAAGTACATCACGAATAGCAATGGTGGCACCAAAAACTCTGCATTTTCTAACAATAGCAACAACAACATCAACAAGAAGAAGAACAACAACAACAGCAGCAGCAGCAACAGCAGCAGCAGCAGCAGCAGTAGTAGTAGTAGTAGTAGTAGTAGTAGTAGCAGCAGCATCAACAAGAAGATGAAGAAAATCAACAATAATTAAGGACGAACATAGCAAGAGGGGAGTATGTGTTTTAACGTGATGCTGTATGAATACTAAAAAAAAAAAAACATATATATGCACCAGCAAAATTCACTATGAAAACTATAAAAAATATATTCCAACAATTTTGCAGTAATTCACGCTTGAAATGCACTCGGCAAAATATCAAGTTTTGTAAGGGTAGTGTGTGTTTACGCACAATTAAATGTGCTCTCAGTTCAAGTACACATACACACATTCACATATCAGCCATAATAATAAAAAAAAAGTATTCATACATACATACATACATACATACATACATACATACATACATACATACATACATACGTACATATATATATATATATACATGGATGCGTCCATGCATACATATATACATACAGAGATGTGAGTGTGTGTGTTAGTGTGTATGTGTGTGCGCGCGCGTGAGGGTAGCTATGTGCATTTGTGTATTATGTCTGTTCGTAAACGCTTCAAAGCTGCAGTATTTTGTCTCAGGGAGGACCATATAAAGACGTATCGTGATAATAAAAAACCCATCATATCACAAATATAGGCGAAATGAAATTCATCTATCTATCTAACTTTATATATATATATATATATATATATATATATATATATCCGTAACAATGTTTTAGCCCAAAGGCCGCGGTCATATATATATAATTTTTTTTTAAAGTACGCAATGCAGAAGAAAAGTGTTACTATTTATTTCATTACTGTAATTACGTTTTGGAACTGCTGAGAGACTTTTGTATGTCATTTATCTCGTAACTGGTTTATGATACATAAGGCTTAAATGCAAGGGGTTTTCCAGTTTACATGCAAAATGAATATGGTTGAATATAATCATCATCATCGGATTGTGCTTCATTTTATTATAGACCTTGTCTTCCACTGACATTTATATCTTTATTGCCCACAAGGGGCTAAACGTAGAGGAGACAAACAAGGACAGACGATAAAGTCGATTACATCGACCCAAGCGCGTAACTGGTACTTAATTTATCGACCCAGAAAGGATGAAAGGCAAAGTCGACCTCGGCGGAATTTGAACTCAGAACGTAACGCCAGACGAAATACCTATTGCTATTTCTTTACTACCGACAATGGGCTAAACACAGAGAGGGCAAACGAGGATAGACAAACGGATTAAGTCGATTATATCGACCCCAGTGCGTAACTGGTACTTATATATATATATATATATTATATATATATATATATATATATATATATACACATACATATATACACGAGTGTGTGTGTGTGTGAGTGTGTGGGAACACACAGGTAATGCTAATAAAATCTGACGCCAAAAGGTAGCAAATAAAAAAATACTAGTTGTAGTCAGGCAAACGAAAATACGTCCCTGAAAACGTAGAAATGTAAAGCAAAAATGCAATGAACAAAGAAGTGAAAAATGTGACTCAACACACAAAGGAAGAAACAGAGGAGAATCTAAAGTTGCGAGTGATGCCATTTATGAAATAGACGCAAAAAGAATATAAAAATGTACAACTAAAAAGGCGTTTGATTACATTGCAGGTCACAAAATATATAGATGTATACATTTATGCATCTATATATGTATATCACGTGATCAACCAGACTCTCGGATGTTGTAATACATCGCTGGTCACAATGCACTTTACCTCATTTTAGCTTTCGAATGATGCCACCTCCCTGGCCTGGCGGGGAGGCCAACATTCACCCTGATCATAAGGCTAGTCCGTCGCAAGGTTAGCCATTTACAGCTACGTGGACTGGAGCAACGTGAAATGAAGTGTTTTGCTCAAAAACGTAGCGCGCAGCTGGTCTGGGAATCGAAACCAACATCATACAACTGTGGGTGCAACATACCTAACTATATATATATATATATATATATATGTATATATACACACACATCATATATATGTGTGTGTGTGTGAGTATTTATATATATATATATATATAGAGAGAGAGAGATAGATAGATAGATAGATAGATAGATAGATAGATAGATAGATAGATGTATATAGTTTTTTATGGTTGAACTAGAAGTAGATAAAGCTATAAGAAATGTAGGGTAAAGTGTGCGTTAAAAACATTTTGGATAGACACTTATAGGTACATATTTTAGTGATACAAATTTTATAGAAAGAAACAGAGTGAAAAACATTTGACTTCGCATCGTTCCATACGGAATTCAGTGTGAGGAGATTATACAATTTCCAAGGTTTTATGAAAGTTGCTTAGTTCATCTACTCGTACTTGTATGGATGAAAACAAAACAAAGGAAAACAAGCAAAAAGAAACATAGCTGGTAGAGTCTTCAGACCATGTTTCTTTCCGTTACTTTATGTGTTCAAATCTTGCCGAGTTCAAATTTGCTTTCCGTTCTCGATAAAATAAACAACTGTCTAATATTGGAGTCAATGGCATTGATTAACCATCCCTCCCAATTACTGTTGGTCTTGTGCCTCAATTAGAGACAATTTTGCCTTCAGATAAAGGTGGTAGATTCGCGGAATCTATGAAACATTGGGCAACATGTCTTTACGTTGTAAATTCTATTCTGGCTCGTGATGGTTTGTTGTTGCAATAATGATAAAAGCAGCAGCTGTAAGAACATGACCATCAATTACCGTATTTTCCTGTTATATTTGCTAGTCTTATTATTTAGCTGCAGGCCTACAATGCGTGAGCAATTCTATGACCAAAGCGTTCCTGCCGGGACAGTTACGCCATAATTGATAAAACCGATACCAGTAAAATACTAAGGTCAATGGCATAATTGATCTCCCCAAAGGCAAATTTTTCTTCTATTCATATTGAAACTCTTCCTCTAAGAGAATATATTTGCCGTTTAGGGTATATATTTATCCTCTTAGAGAATATATTTGCCGTTTATTATGTCGTTGCCGACATTTCTCCCACGATTTTTAAGATTTTGCCAGACCATAGTTGTATATTAATATTCGTAGTATAACGATACAAAGAATGTGGCAAGCTAGCAGAATCGTTAGCACGCTGGGTAAAATGCTTAGTAGCATTTCGTCCATCTTTAAGTTCTGAGTTCAAATTACGCTGAGTTCGAGTTTGTCTGATAGCCTTTGGGAACGTTAAAACAAGTACCAAGAGAGTGCTGGGGTCGATATAATCGACTTAATCCACTTTTCCGAAATTGATGGCCTTGTGCCAAAATTTGAAACCAATATAACGACATAAAGAGGGAGCTGGATAGCCAGAATCGTTAAGACGCCGGACATGTTTGCCCGGGCCATTTCTCCCTGCTAAATGAATTGGAGTAACGGGAAACGAAGTGTTTTATCCAAAAGCACACCATCTCACTCGGTCTAGGAATTGCAAGAACACAAGAACACAAAACCTCACCCGGTTTAGGAATTGCAACACCTTAACCACTAAGCCACGCGCCTCCACAAATACACACACACACACATACACACACAAACACACACAAACACACACACACGCTCACGCTCGCACACACACACACACACACACACACAAACACACACAAACACACACGCTCACACACACACGCTCACGCTCGTACACACATACACACAAAACATACAAATATATACAACGTGATCTGGTTAAATTTAATAACTTTTTATGTCTCCTTTCTTCAAGAGCAGATTGATGTATTAATGAACATTCAACGGCTTTGGGGAGAATAAGATTAAGTTGTAGTTGAGAAAAAGTTAGCTGACATGGTTGACTGGAAGCCATATGAATATTGGAAAAGAGTTACCTGTTTCATTATGACACCCGTCAGGTATTAAAATGTCCAACATCATGACAGGTGTTCAGTGCTCTGTGAATACTGTAATGTCATAAGACGTAACTTCGACAGCTGTAACGGAGACTACGAAGCCGTTGCCAGCAGAAAGGGACACAGCCGGGAGTCTGTTGTATCTTGACGCAGGAACTAATCCAATAATTGCAGGTCAAGGTGATGGAAGATCTATCTGAGCTTTGGCGAGACAGACGCATATTGAAGTCCCCACCATGAAGCAAACCCTGTTTTATAAGAGGTGCAAGGGACATCCTTTAACAGTCAAGGCCGAGGAGAATCACTTGACGAAAGCTCTTGTACAAGTTGAGCTGTTCTGTTGAGCCGAAGATGATCTGGTTCTTTTCAGATGAAAAGAACTTATGTCAGCACCAGTTGCACCATATCCAGAACAACAAGAGGCTTGCCTATAATCCATGTAATGTCCCACGTATCATGAAAACCAAGTTCCCTCAAACTGTGATAGTCTTTGGGTGTGTTTCCAGAGAGGGTGACGTCATACCGCATCACATCTTTGAAGAAATTTGGCTCAATTCAGACAGCATTAGGAAGCTGCTGGAAACTGTGGTCAAACCCGGGCTGGAGAAGGTTGCTGCTGTAAGGTGATAGATGAGGCAGAAGGACTAGGTTTCATGCCATACGTCCAGAAAGAGCCAGAAATGGTTGTTGGAGAATTTCACCAACACCAATCTCTGGTCTTCTAATTTCTCATGGCAATTATCATCAGAAGTCGCTACTAGTTACTTTTGAATCAGATGTCAATTTACAGGTCAGATGTCAATTTACATGGGAAGAAACAATGCAGTTAATGATGGTTTCAAACTGTGGCACAAGGCCAACAATTTCGGTTGGTGGGGTGGGGGCGGGGGTAGTCGATTACATCGACTTCCAAAAGGGTTAACGGCTAAAGTCGACCCCGGTGGCTTTTGAATTCAGAATTTCAAGATGGACGAAATACCTGTAAGCATTTTGCCCGGTGTGCTAACGATTCTGCCAGCTCGTCGCCTTAATGCAGTTAATAATGATAAGAATTTTGAAATTAATGTATACAGAATTTCACACCTCTAGCATTACTCCTTCATAGTCAGCATATGAACTTCTCAACCTATCCTCATATATATATTTACATACATACATATATATATATATATATATATATTATATATATATATATAAATACATATATATGAATTTATTATCAGTCATATTTACCAAATGTTAAATGTTAATGTACGTTTCACATCAAATCATAAATATACAAGAAGGAAATGCATAATTAATTGAAGATTAAATCAGATTTGCCTTAAGCAATATGTAGACAAGCAGGAGACAGACGGTCGCGGGCGTACGCACACACACATACACACACACGCACGTACACACAAACATACACACACATATACTTTTCTTTGTGGATTAATACTGATACCAATGTCTTTATGCATGGAGTGGTTTAAGCGCTCTAATTAACAATGGTAGTAATTTCAAACTTCCCATATTTAAACATTATTATCACTATTAACCCACAAGTATAGGATATACCCGTTGTTCTATTATCTGGCCCAGCTGTTACACTGTCGGGTTTACAGTCGTGAGATTGTGAGTTCGATTCTCGGACCGGGTTGCGTTATGTTCTTGAGCAAGTCTATTTATTGATCTAGTTCACTCAGTTGCAGAAATGAGTTGCGAGATCACTGGTGCCAAGCTGGGAGGCTGGTATGAATAGGCGACAACTCGAAAATGATAATGCAAAGATCCTATGGGATTTTATGATTCAGTACGACCATGAGATTGAGAATAGGAAGTCGGACGTAGTCTTAATTGAGAAAGAAAACAAACTATGCTGGATCATAGACATAGCATGCCCAGCTGACAACAAAGTATACGATAAGGAAGAAAGCAAAGTCGAGAGATATGACAGGTTAGCTTGGGAAGTTAAGCAGTAGTGGTCGATGAAAAAGATAGCAGTAGTACCAATAATTAGCGGAGCCCTGGGAACAGTGAGCAAAACTCTCGAGAAGTACGTGGAACAAATAACGGTTGCAGTAAGAGTGGAGGACTTGCAGAAAACAGCACAGTTTGGAACCGCTTGAATACTCCGGAAGGTGTTCGAAAAATAAGAGGAGTTACCTTAGTTCACTGGTGGTGAACAGCTGACACTGTAGTACATCTTTCGCGTTAGAAGCTGTGCAAAGGCAACAACAGCAGCAGCAGCAACAATAACAACAACAACAACACAACAACAACAACAACACAACAACAACAACAACAACAACAACAACAACAACAACACAACAACAACAATAATAATAACGTACGTAGAGATATCATTAAGACTAAAAAGTTAACTGACGCTGAAATTAACCAAATTAAAACACAAAAATCTCATGGCAGACCAAAATGAAAACAGCAACAACCCAGATGAAATAGGTAACAGATGTACAGAATCCAGCGAGGAAGCTGTAGAAAGAATAGCGAAGAACAGATATGTGAAAAAAGAGAAGAAAGTATATCTACCTCAAGAGCACCAGAATAGACATGACACAGCTTTTGAGATGAATAATAAAGAGAAGATCATAGAAGCAAAAGAAGATATGAAAGAACTCAGCAAAGCTGAGTTTACTGACATGATCAATAGAGAACTGCTACCAAACAGCATAAAAAACAACAACATAATCATGATATATAACGTTGGGTTTTAGACAGATCTTAAGAAATGTGGTGAATGACCTAACGACCTTAAATAACCTCATCTATTCCACTGCTGAAGTTGTAACTGCTCAACTAGGTATCACAACGACACGGAAAAGGACCAACTATCTCAATAGACTTCCTAAGTGGAAAGTAGCAATACAAAAAGAGACTGAATCTCTGCAGGGGAATGTATCACTTCTTGATGAAGTTGCTAGAGGAGTAAATGCTAAGACGAAACAAGTTAGAAAAATCAAACAAAAATATTTAATCAAAGATTTTATAAACCTCCCTGTAACGAAGGATCTATTGAAACAACGAATAGAGCTGAAAGCCCAACGGCTTAGAAGATACGTCAAAAGAATAACATTTTATCGACAAAACAAGGTATTCAAGATGGATGCAAAGAAATTTTATAGGATAATTGGCAAAAGTAAGATAGAAGTAAAGGAGCTGCCTAAGGCTGAGGAAATGAAAGAGTTCTTGAAGAAGATATGGAGCAATAAAAAAGAATATAATGCTGAAGCTAACTGGATAAAACGTGAGAAAATAAGACTGGTTGAAGTTGAAGAGCAGAAATGGGTAGCAGTAGGAATGCAAGAGTTAAGATGTGTTCTTAGAAAGTCTCACGAATGAGAACCTCCAGGATTGGACCGGATCCCTAACTTCTGGCTGAATTGTTTGACAGAAGTACACCAAAATTTCGCTGCATTTCTAACTGATGGTATCCAGAACCCAGAGCAAATACCTGCCTGGCTGGCTGAAGTACCAGCATACTTTCGACTGAAAACTAAAGACACAAAAAGTCCGAACAACTACCGACCAAATTACATGTCTCAACACCACCTACAAGACCCTCACATCCATAGTAACTGAAAGAATATACGCTTTCATTGAATAGAACACTATCCTTCTACAAGCTCACAAAGGTTGTAAAGGAAATTATTATGGGTGCAAATATCACTTTCTCATTTATTAAATGATTTTAGGGAATAGACAGAGCAAAAAGAACTGAGCGAGGCAAAGATAAGACTACAGGAAAGCATTTGACAGTGTCCACAAAATTGGCTACACAATGCCCTTAAGATATCTCCCCTCATTTATTTTGTCGTCACCAAATTTTTACAAGGTAGCATGGCCATGTGGAACACACGTCTCCTAAACCATAGTAATGGGATGAGCAAATCCAACAACATCAACATAAAACGACACATATTTCAAGGTGACCTTCTCTCCCCTTTACTCCTTTTCAGGACACTGATCCCACTCTCAAACAAACTGAATAACACCAGGTATGAATACAAAGTATATAATACTGGAATAAACCATCTGTTTTATATGGACGATCTGAAGCTGTTAGCTAGAAATGACCAAAAGCTAGTAAGGCTGCTTACAGCTGTTAAAGAGTTTAGCAATGACATCAGGACATATTTTGAACTCGATAATTGTGTTAAAGCTAATTTGTAAGACGCAAGCCCAGACAAACAGCTTCCATTAAATTAGATACCGACGCTACCATCAAGAAGACTTACAAGAAATTTATAAATACCTACAGATAAAGTAAGGAGATGGTATACACATGCTTTTATGAAGGAAAACGAAAGGAGAATAAGACTCATACTGAAAACTGAGCTCAATCGCGTTGGAGTCATTAATACCCGGCACTTCCAGTAGTCCAATGGAATTTTAACATCATTCACTGGAATCCTATGGCGCCCCAAAATCTGGACTGGAAGACAAGAAATCTCCTAACATCTAAGAACATGCACCACCCAATAGCAGACGTTGATCGTCTGTACCTACCTAGAAGAAATGGTGGAAGGTGAATGATGCAGGTAGAACTGTGCTATAAGACCTCCACAATAACAATGAGCAGGTACTTCTGTAGTACAGAGGATTGGATACTGCGGCTTGTGTGCAAACACGAAAGCATCAAAAAGACACATTCTATTGTCAAGGAAGCTTGCAAATTCGCAGGGGAACTTGGCATTAATCCTGAATTATACAAAGAACCTGAAACCACTGCCACCAAACAAGCAAAACGGTAAGAAATTGAGGAGCGGTGGAGCCAGAAGCCCCTGCATGGACAGTATATTCTTCGAAGTCAAAATGCTGATGCAGACCAAGCAACAATTCATCAATGGCTGTGAAGTTCAGGACTGAAAGCAGAGATTGAAGGTTACAAATTTGTGGCACACGACCAAAGATTGCCTACCAAAAATTACCAGGCTAACGTTCTTCAAAACGGTTTTGACCCGAAATGCAGATTGTACGACACATTTGACGAAACAAGAAACCATCTCGTCTCGGGATGTCCTGTGCTGACACCAAACGAATACAAAAATCGCCACGATAGCGTAGGACAGTATTTACATTGGAAAATATGTAAACACTACGAAATCGGCAGTCCAGCTTACTTGTAGGAGCATCATCCTGAGCCAGTCATTGAATGTAAAAATGTCACCATCCACTGAGGTTTTCTATTTAACACCGACAGAACGATCTAGGCTAATCAACCGGACATACTTATTAAAGATAAGGATAAAATATACTTGTAGACTAACAGATGTACGTTTTCTCACTGATAAAGAATATATCTGTAAAGGAATTTGACGAATTAAGTAAATATAAAAACCTGGAAACTGAAATACAAAAGATGTGGCATCTTAAAGCAATAACTGTTCCTGTTATTGGAGGTGCCCTAGGTATGATAATAAAGGAATGTCAGAAGCATCTAGATAACTTCCCAGGAGACCCATGTCTCAGAGAAATCCAAAAGACTGTGCTGACAAGTGCTGTCCACTTCCTTAGACTCTATAAAAAGTTTTCTAGATTAGGTTATATCCTCTCTACTGATGTAGGTTTTGCCTCACTCACCTTATTCTACTGACCTTGCTGGCTATTTTATTTTCAGACCGTTGCAACATTGTTTAGAAGGAAAGCAGTTTATTAATTGTGAAGAGGTTAAAAATGATGTTGACTGTTTCTTTCCTTCGAATCCTGAAGAAGTTTACATCTATGAAATAAAAAATCTGCCAAACAGATGGGATTATTTTATGAATAATGATAACACATATTGGTTTCAAAATTTGGCACAAGGCTAATAAGTTAGGCGCAGGGGGCTCAGCTCTTACTTATTTTATTGACCCCGAACGGATGAAAGGCAAAGTCAAATTCGGCGGAATCTGAAGTCAGAAGGTAAAGGCAGAAGAAATAAAGACACTCCTTCGGTCATGAATGACCATGGGACTGCACCTAGAAATTCCCCTTCTCGGCACAAGACTAGACAAGGTTGTTTATGGAAGACCAGCAGTCGCCCATGCATACCAGCCTCCCCTCTCCACGACACCGATGTTATCCAAGGGAAAGGCAAAGGCCGATGCAGCTTGGCACCAGTGACATCACAACTCATTTCTAAAGTGTCTTGCTCAATAAAACAACATAGAGTCCGGTCCAGGAATCGAACTCACTACCTCATGGTAGTGATCCCGACGCTCTAACCAATGAACCATATTCCTAAGCATTTTCCCCGGCATGCTAATTAGTCTGCCAACGGAAATATTACAGTGATGAATTTGTTTCCTTTCCATCTTGAAATGTTACAATACTTTCTTCCCGGCTTAATGTTTGTCTTTAGGAGAAAGGGCTGTAAGTTATTCTTGATTGAGAATATTTCCCGAAAACTTGCACTTTTGTGTCAATTCTATTAAAGTCACCCAAAGACAAGGTAGTAGTGTGAATGATGGACGTGAACACATTTCACAAGGAACCTCATTCTGATGCTCTACCGACTCCGCCAACTCATTGCGCATGATTGACTGGTAAATTATTTTATCGATCTGAAAATTTTTATAGGCTACCTTGACCTCGCTGGGATCAGAACTCCGGAAGCAGAAGGCCAGAACAAATAACGGCATTCCATCACCCAGGACTGGTTCTTTAACTTCATCGATTTAGGATGTACGTATACAATAGAAAGTTGATTCACTTCTTCAGAATTTGAACTCAGAGTGTAGGGAAACGGAGTAATTACCGTAAGGTATTTTCTCCCATGTTCTAGCTACTTTGCCTGGGAACTACTGCTATAAAGATTAACCTAAACTAGCGACCTTGACTGATGACATATCTCTTACTTATTCTGGCACAAAGCCGGTTATCTTGAAAGGGAAGGGCAAGTCAATCAGACGCACCACTGTTCTCAACTTATTTTATTGATACTAAAAGGATGAAAGAGAAAGTAGACTTCGGTGACATTCAAAGAGCCGGAAGAAATATCACTAAATATTTTATCCGGCGAAGTAATGTTTCTACCTGTTCGCCATCTTAATAACAGTTCTTGCTGATTCGAGTACAAGGTCAGCAGTTTTTGTTAGAGAAGCAAGTCGATTACATCGATCCAGTACTTGACTGGTACTTCAACGGAATTTGAACTCAAAATATATTGAATCAGATATTTTCTCCGATACGCTATCGATTCTGCCATCTCTCTGCCTTATTGGTTAAGGTAATATCCTTTTCTTAATGCTTAGCGGTATTTCGTCTGTCTTTATGTTCTGAGATCAAATTCCGTTGAGGTCGTCTTTGACTTTCATCCTTTCGGGGTCGATAAATAAAGTACCAGCTGCGTCCTGGGCTCGATCTAATCGACTGGCCCCCTTCCCCAAAAATTTCGGGTATTGTGCCTTGATTAGAAAAGAATATCCTTTGTTGACTTCGCTTTTCATCCTTTCGTAGTCTATCAAATAAGTACCAGTCGAGCACTGGGGTCGGTGTAATCGACTTAATCTAAACTTGCTGACCTTGTGCCAAACTTTAAAATCAATATTCTATTCCTATTATGACAAAAGGCCTGCAATTTTAAATTGTGAGGAAATCGATGACATCGAACCCAGTGCTCAAATGGTACTTAAATTATCGACTTCAAAAGGATGGAATGCAAAGTCGACCTCGGAATGCAAAGTCGAACTCAGAACATAAAGTCAGAAGAAATACCGCAAAAATTTTTTCCGACGAGGTATCAATTCTGCCAGCTCAGCACCTTATTGGCATTTAGTGTTGCATTCTACCATTCTTCACTCACCTCACCAATGTGGCATAATTGTATGGAGATTTACTGAATACGTTCGCCGTAGCTTAAAAAACTACAACGTCCAATATAGCATTTAATTCTTCCAGATTAAACAAAATTTGATGCCTTTCATTATTCTGGATTAAATAAAAATAGTAACCACTTGTACTATATAAAACTCTAATCGACTCTGCGCCTGTCCGCAAAATATTGTGGCCGTCTGCACGATTTAAAAATCAATAAGGAATAAAAATCTTTAAACATGGAGATGTTTACTCTGAATACAGGTATATATGCACGAACAAAAGAAGACGTGCTCATACAAAAATGAGTAAAATAAGAGAGAGAGAGACACAGAGAGAGAGAGAGAGACAGAGAGACAGAGAGAGAGAGGGAGAATAAAAGGCTTCTAGCGGTGCGATGTTGAATATGGTGGGAATTGATTTCATTCAGTGAAACAGACAAGTTTCGAGGAACCCGCCGCTTAGCGATAAGACTCCGTCGGGACTATTAGGAGACGAGAAATGTATCTGTTTGTGTATGTGTGTGTGTGTGTGTGTGTGCGTGCGTAAGTGCGTGAGCATCGCTCTCTCCCTCTCTCTCTGTCTCGTGTATCTATGCATGTATATATGCACAGACATATTCGTATACGCACCTGCAGAAACGCACGCACACACACACACACACACACACACACATACAGGCATACATATATCTGTGTGTATGTGTGTGTATATATACATGTATATATTATATACATATATATATGTGTGTATATATATAATCATACACACATATACGTATGAATATTTGTACATGAACATTTCTACATGACTACACGCACACGCGGACGCTTTCTCACAAAAACATATTCATATATATATATATATATATATATATATATATATTATATATATATATATATATATATACATCTCTTTGTGTTCTTGTATACATGTTTTCGTGTTATGTTATGTGCGTGTGTGATGTATACGAATGGGTATGCTCACGTGTTCCGGTGTTATTTACTGGAAACTATCATAAGATCTATTAAACAATAAACCACTTATTGAACAAATGTTTTCCATGAAACATCTGGTGATAATAAGTGGCAGTGGTGACCTATTAGATTTAGCAAACAGCTGGAGTAGTTCTCTCTCTCTCTCTCTCGCACGCACGCACACACACATACACAAACACACACGCACACATGCACGCACACACGCGCGCATGCACGCACGCACACGCACATACACACACAAATAAACCCTTGAGTGTTAATAAGAGGAAGAACGGGAATGCTCAGCACTGACTTTTCAAATGAATTCTTTTATAATTTATTGAACGCTGACAGTTTGAAAATTGTTTTTATCAGTTTCTCGCGTACGGTCGTCGGACGATCATGAAAAACTGGAACATATAATTCGTATATAATAACTATACAATGAGAATGTCTGCTACTCGTAGGCAGTCCTCTTGTTACTGGTACCTTTGAGAAACTGAATTACACGTATATTCTCAATGTTTCGGCAAAATGTAAAAACACCATATGTTGACCCGAAGTATTCCTTACAATTTAAAAAATGTAAAAATAATATTTTATTTAGTGTTTTTCCATTTCACCCCTTGTATATGGCAGATCCGTAAGATGAGGTGATTCCTGCAATGTCATAATGATCCCAATTGCCAGGACCTTCAGCCAGCCTTATTTTCATTAAAATATAAATAAATGCAGCATGCCTTGTTTCATTAATGTTTGCATCGCATTTTCTTTTGTTACCAATATTATATTGTCTGTTATGGTTTTTATTGAACTGTGAGAGCGAGCGAGTCGAAAACTGCGTTGTACGAGGGCCGACTGAAAAGTTCATAGGCTGACGAAGATACCCTAACGGAATGTGACCAAATGAGGTTTATTTTTCAATAGCATTGGCTATTTGATTTATAGTCAGTTGCCTGTCCTCCATCTGCATGTGGTGAACACAATCAGTGTTTTTCTTTGTAGTGGAGGTTGTAGGACGTCATGACCTAGGGTCATCTTCAAGACTCTCTTTTCTCCTCCTAAATTCAGCTCCTCACTTTTGCCCTGGATAACCATCCTCTTATGTAGCAAGCATGTCAGCATGACTGTCTTTGGGAACTAAACTATTTTCCAGCAAGTACTTGATAACACCGCGATGCCACATTTTGTCAGTTTTCAAGAGAAGTCGCTATTAGTTACATTTGAAGTCATCCTTGAACAGTCTGATGTCAGTTTACCTGGAAGGAAACAATGCAGCAATTCATAAGAACATTGGAAATTAATGCATGTAAGATTCCACAGCTCTAGCATCATCCTTCATAGTCAGCCTATGAACTTTTCAGCTCACCTTCGTGATAGTTCTTCCGCGTGTATGCATTCTGAATTCAAATCGCGTCGATGTTGTCTTTAACGTTCACTCTTTCGAGCCCAAAAGAATAAAGTACCAGTCACGCACTGATGTCAATGTAATGGAGAAAACCCTTCCCTCAAGACTTTGTGCCTAATTTAGAAACTGAAATTTGTCTCTGGTGAAAGTCGGTTTCAAAGTTATTTTCATGACGGTGTTTTCAGTTTTAGCTCCACTGGTTTCATTTACAAAATATTTTCCTCGGATCCGAACACCTAAATTTCTTCAAATATCATCATATATTGCAATGTCTAGTAATAAACAACGGTTATTGATGATAATAGAAATTATTATAGCAGCCAAAACAATACATGTACAATACAATAATTTATTTATATATTTATTAATTTACTAATTCATCTATCTATCTATCTATCTATCTATCTATCTATCTATCTATCTATCTATCTATCTATCTATCTATCTATCTATCTATCTATCTATTTATTCATTTATTCATTGATTTATTCACACATTCATGTATGTATCTATCTGCTTTCCCATTTATTTTTCAGTTTATTGATGGTGATAGCGATGGTAATAAAAATATTTGTCACCAAATTATGAGCTTCATTTCTCAATTTTATAAGTCATTCATTTATTTATATTTATAATTTAATGCTTCAAAAATTGTTACAAGACTATGATGATGATAATGATGATGAAGGCAATTACTAATGATTTATTAGTCACTGACCACAAAAGCATACCGTATTCGTACGTAGAACATTAAAAATTAAAGAGGATGCTTATGTTTGAGGCGGGACAAACCTGTTATACCTGAAAGAGATTTATGCAATAAATAAGAGGTGAGGTTCTAAAATTTATGGGAAAATATCATACACATAATTACACAGAAGTAATAAATGAATATAATAAAACATCCTTATTGAAACGGTATAAATAATTCAAAATTTCATTTGCGTTGATCAGGACACTCCACTGCCCTAAGTTCATATTCTCTTTATACAATCTCTGCAATTGTTCAACACATTAACGCTGAATGTTACGTAGTGAATTCTTTGTTCAGGGTCGGAAAATAAGTTCACATTTTGCGGTTGATTGACTTGTGAACGAAATACACTCAGCTTTATTATGCTTTATTATGTCTAGTCCCATCACATCCCCCGCTCAGTATTTCGTTTGCGTATAGCTGTGAATTTAATTTTATTTAGGGAAATAATGGATTTCTACTCAGGGAAAACGGCTCTACTGTACAGAATATGCACTCAACCGCATCGAAGAGGGAATTTCCTCCATCGCGATATATATTACCGTTTTTATTTTCGTTATTTTAGGAAAAATCTACCATTCTTTTTCAACCTCCGTTTGGTACCCATCCTTGTAAGTGAATGGCAAAGAATCACTATGAGGTGATAGGGACTTTCTGGTGATTTAAGTTGCATTGTCGCTGCTTTGTTGTAAGTTTCTCTCGTTGTATCAGCCAGTCGATTAGGGAAAGAGCGGGCAATTTTTTACAGCAAATCTAGAGCTTCCCAAAGTGCCGACTTACACCACGCTGCAACCACTATAATTTTCTCTGCTTTGTTTTTTACGTTTTAGTTTTGTCCGTTCAAACATACTTTAAATGACTTTTACTCCTACTTGAGCAGCAGCTTATTCTGAAAGCCTTCCTCACAGCACCCACTACAAGGCTTCGCAGAGAGCGGGGGAAGACTTTTTCACTACGACTCTCGAGTTTCCCATGGTGCCGACTTATTTCATGCTGCTGCCATAACATCAGCAACCACTGAGATTTGCTTCGGTTGCTTCAGTGTTTTTTTCTTCTACTTCTCATTTTTCTCCTTTCAAACATCTTTTAGACTTTTACTTCCGAATGTATAGCAGCTGGGCTTCCTAACCAATACTTTGTCTGAAAACCTTTCTCTCAGCATCCACTGCATGGCTTCAGTTTGGTCTTCATTTTCATAAGGGGATGGATTAATATTGCAGTGAAGGTTGTTTTTCGCAATGATGGTTTATGTACTGTTCTCCATACTTTTGTTGAAAAAGTACGTGTATTTGTTGCTGCTTTTGTCGTTGTTGTTTTTGTTCTTATGAAAGGAATTGCATATAATGCTTCATGTTTTTGCTGGATTCTTATTATATTTTCAATTACCATATCTTGTATCTTTGTGTGTCCATTAATATTTATTTTAGAATTTGTTTTTTTTTCTCTTGTTTGGGAACTGTGATATTTTATTCAATGTAATTTCTGCTGGAGGCGGTTCACATAGAGCGTGATATTATTATTAACTTGGAGTTATAATGGTAAATGGAATTTGTTGCTGATACGACCTAGACTTCCAAAAAATGTTCAGTAAATATCCCTATGTAAAGACCAATGTGAAAATTATTTCTTTCAGTCACGCTCGAAGAAAATTTAGAAATCGGGGAGTAAATATTAAGCACATCTGAACAAGAAACTACTACTACTACTACTACTACTACTACTACTACTACTACTACTACTCTACTACTACTACTAGTAATAATAATAATAATAATAATATAATAATAATAATAATAATAATCATATTTTCTTTATTGACCACAAGGGTCGCACACAAAAGCAAAGGGCGATACAACACAAAGGACAGTGGTGATGTATATATAGTGCGTGTAAAGAGTAAAAAGGTCTATAAAAATTAACAATAAATAATCGAACACTAAAATTCCTCAAAAGCGAGGAAGCTCCACCCAGGGACAGCCAAGGACCCCACTCCTGGATACTCCGAATGCCAACGATACCCCATCCTTCCCTTCTCCATTCTCTCTGGTCTATAGGTGCATGCTCAGAGTAGGGCCATTTACATGGGCCATCCTCGCCACATTTACCCACCTTTCAACAAACTGACATGGGTGCAGCACTTCCCACTCCACCCTCACTTTCTTTTCAAGTGGAACTCTAAAAAGTCGATGAGACCCTGGCCGAAGTGGAAGGTGACTGTCTTAAGTTCTTTAAACCTAGTCCATCACATTACCTCTTTTGTCACATCCACTAACCAGAGGAAAACTGCCTGCTCTTTCCTACCATAAGAAAGTGACTCGGAACCGTCCTATATGCGACAATAAGTGTTCGACAAAGCTCCACAAGTCAGCAAAGCCTGGACACTGGACGAGTGCATGCAGAACGGTTTCATCGCCCTGCTCACATCTCGGACAGGTCCGTCTGAAAGCACGTCAGTACCTGTAGAGCTCCAAAGTTGATGGACGCTTGATTTTGAAGTTCCTATCTCAGTACTCTTTAGCCACACAAGTTTTCTTGAACTCTTGCAATTTCTAGTATCCTCTCTTGCTTTATGTGTTTCTTCGACGTCCAAGGTCTTCCAGAATATTTCATGTGGACCGTCAACACAATTCCATCTGATTCGAAATTATCTCTAATTCAAGCGATGATAAGTCGCATTGGTGGATCTGTTTTAAACTCTCTTCTGATCTGTTTTTGTACCGGCTACGTTTTCAAGCTTCCAGTAACACTTTAGAAACAAATTTCGTTTGTTCAAAACTTAGTCTGAGACAGTTTTCTAATGATTTAAATCTGAAAAGAAACGAAAATTGAGTGATCGGTTGTTAAATAGTATATATATATATATATATATATATATATATATATATATATTATATATATATATATTATATATATTTGGACACTCTGTATATATATAAAAGTAAACACAAAAAGCATTTAAGAATTGGAAATTCTAAAGCCGAAATAACGAATGTGACACTATAAGGCTAGATATACTTCAAGAATTACAAACAGTAGATCTTACTAAAGATCGCCGAACGTGCCATCCAAAGATAGAATTCAACGATAAAACAGCAATAACAATAAATAGATGCAAGCTTGGCCATCACAGGCTTAATTAAAGTTTCAAGCATTGATAGTAATGCGTTGGATTCAATAATATACGCAGTAACCTCTCCTGTTGCAAAAGATTGCGGGTATTCTTTCAGATCCACTGAAATAGGAATATGAAAATCCAAATGAACAAATTATAAAACAGATACAGATGAAGATGTCTATCTTCTCACTCCTTTATGAAACCAATAAGATATAACAAATAAAAAACGGGATATATATATATATATATATATATAGAGAGAGAGAGAGAGAGAGAGATGGATAGATAGATAGATAGATAGATAGATAGATAGATAGATAGAGAGAGAGAGAGAGATAGAGAGAGATAGAAAGAAAGAGAGATCCTACTGAAATGTAACATGACAAAACAATCAAGAAACAGAAAGAAGTACTAAAAATCAAAGCGTATCAAAAACAGGCGATCCTTTTTTATCGCAAAATGGTGGTGGGTTTCAGAAATGGTTCTTTCAAAAACAAAAACAAAAAACAGTTTGGTTTCAACCGCCAATGATTTTTTTAAAAAATGTGATAAAACTAAGAGTGTATTCAATGGCGCGCGATCAACAAGAGAAATATAAAAAAAATAAATTAGTGGGAGGAGTATAAGCGGTAAAGGAATCATGTCGGACAATGTTTGTTAAAAACAACAAACAATCCGAAGTATCGTGATGATTTGTAACATCAGAAGAAACAATCTAGATATTGAAAACAAAAGCGGAAAACGAAAAACTGGAAGTCAACATGAGATGATAAAATTTTAAACTTGTAGATGATGAGAATTTAAACTTCTGGTTAAAAATGCATGAAGTACCAGAAGAGACTTTTAACGAGATATTAACGCTACCGGAGAAAACATCTGACTGACTCACTTAGGGGAAAACCCATCATAATAATTAGAACCCGAGACAACTACTGACCCAGGAAAGGCTTCCTACAACTTAATGAATTCGTTAACTACAATCATATTATAGAGAGAAGAGAAATATTTTGAAAGAGGAAAAAACCTGTTTCCAGAAAGGCCACATAAATACTGCAAAGACTCATGCAGATGTAATGATAAATTAATGGTCAACAAAGATATAATCGATGAATGCAAAAGGAGACAGATAGAACTGAGCATGGCAAAAATTGAGTACCAGAAGGCTTTTGAGGGTATTCGGTAAAGTGGATCCTAAACAAATTGTCATTTGTAAAGAAGCGCCAGTAAGGGGCAAGTGCATTGAACATGTCTAGACTATAAGGTGAACAATTTTGGCAGAGATATCATACATACATGCTGCATATGTGTTGTACGTATTTATGTATACATACGTATGCACACATTCTCACACACATATACATATATATTTATATAATTACACACACACACACACACATTTACACACATACACTCTTATTTATGCACATACTCACATTACTTTTTGGATTACTGGTTTGTTATGTAATCGGTATATTACTCGTGGTGGAGGCGCAATGGCCCAGTTGCTAGGGCAGCGGACTTGCGGTTTTAGGATCGCGATTTCGATTCCCAGACCGGGCATTGTGAGTGTTTATTGAGCGAAAACACCTACAGCTCCACGAGGCTCCGGCAGGGGGTGGTGGTGAACCCTGCTGTACTCTTTCACCACAACTTTCTCCCACTCTTTCTTCCTGTTTCTGTTGTACCTGTATTTCAAAGAGCCATCTTTGTCCCACTCTGTGTCACGCTGAATCTCCTCGAGAACTACGTTAAGGGTACACGTGTCTGTGGAGTGCTCAGCCACTTGCACGTTAATAAATGAGCTGCGACGTCACTGGTGCCAAGCTGTTTCGGCCTTTGCCTTTCCCTTGGATAACATCGGTGGCGTGAGAGGGGAGGCTGGTATGCGTAGGCGGCTGCTGGTCTTCTATAAACAACCTTGCTCAGACTTGTACCTCGGAGGGTAACTTTCTAGGTGTAATTCCATGGTCATTCATGACCGAAGGAGGTCACAATCACAATCACACAATATTACTCGTGAGATTATTAAAAATACTAAGGTTTTTCCAGAAGAAATATATACTCTTATATGATAGATTAAACTTATGTATCCAGTAGATATCTTTGAGAGTTATTGTCCCTAAGTTCACTATATCATCGCTGGAAAAATGACTTCATATTACACACGAAATATGTATTTCCATTATTGATATGACAACCAATTTTGAAACGATAACTTGAAATACAGTTTATATTGGAAATCCTATTACATTTTTAAAGTGTTCTACAGATATTTTGCATGTTTATTCTTAATTCGTCCAGGCAGGCTCGAACACCGGATACGTACGCTGTAGTGCACGTTATAAGAGAATAACTTCTTTCACGACAACAATATGTTCATAAAACACTCGGCTTATTAGCGCACTGGATTCTAGGAGACTGGTGTATTTACAAGTTGATCACGTCAGCCAGAATCACCCAGACCAGTAAATTTTGCGTTCGAAGCTGCCTGTACGTATTAAGAATAAGTCCTTGTTTTTAACCGGTCACTTCAAAGCAAAGTTTGATTTGTTTGGCTTGCAATATCTATATGCAACCATTTAAACATGCACATCTCGATATAAGTATAAATTATTGTTACCTCAAGCTTCCAGAGCAAATAACGTTTATGCATCATGATTCGGAAAATTGCATATAGTATTGCATGATATTATAATAACGCTCATGAGATTGATTTTCGATGAAACAGTTACAAATCAATGCAATAACAGAACTTTGTTCTCTCCATTTTCCTTGGTTATAAAACTCGGAAAATATTTGTGAATTTTCAGGCATGTGTTTGATATAACAAACAATCTCCAGATTATTATCTGCCGGAAAACTTGGACACGTAAATGTACGTAACAGCGTTTAACATCCAAAAGACATTACTATATATATACTATATATATATATATATATATATATATATATATATATATATATATATAGAGAGAGAGAGAGAGAGAGATAGATAGATAGATAGATAGATAGATAGATAGATAGATAGATAGATAGATAGATAGATAGATAGATAGATAAGGTCATTCCATAAATAATGCGGTTTTTTGTACTTATATTTTTCAAAATCAAGACAAAGTTCATTTTTTTAGTCTAAAATATTCTCTTTCATTTTCTACAATGTTATCTATCTGCCGTGACGAAAAATACTCCTCAAGACCTTTATCACCTCGTCTACAGAATTCATATTTTTTTTGCCCAAACGATTTTGAACACTGCGGAATAAATGATAATCAGATGGGACAGTGTCTGGTGAATATGGCTGGTGGGGCATCGTTTCTCATTCAAATGCTCCAGCCTTTGAAATGTCATCCTCGCTGTATGAGGCCGAGCATTATCCTGATGGAAGAACACTTTGGTCTTGAAACCAAAGACGTTCGTTTTTCTTCTAGAGCTGACTTAAGCTGCTCATGCTGTTCGCAGTTATGTGGGTGAAGACCTTTTTAGCCTGGGTTGCCGGTGTTTCTCCTTCCTCTACCCACTGTCTTCGGTGCTTGACATTTTTATAGAGAACCCATTTCTCTTCATCAGTCACTATTCGGTCCTAAAAAGATACATTTGTGAGACGTGGCAGCAAAGAAGAGCACACATTGATCTCTGCACGCGATTAGTCTCGGAAAGTTTGTGAGGAACCTATTGGCCAAATTTGCTGACTTTATCGATGGCATGCAAATGTCGATGAATGGCTGAATGACAAAACCCAAGCTTCTCTGATATTTTTTTCAACAGTTACGGTGGGATTTTGTCCCACCAGCGTTTGCAGGACGTCATCGTCGAGCTCTACAGATCTTTCAGGACGAGACTCGTCTTCTTGGCTGTAGTTTACGGCTCGAAATTTCTGGAACCACCGTTGACATTGCCTTACGCTTATTGTCCGATCCCCATATACTGTATTAATATTACTTGCACTTTCCGTTGTATTGTTGCCTCTATTGAACACATAAATTAAAATATGCCGGATATGCTCCTTTGTCACTTCCATGATAGGTTTGAAAGAATAACTGTTAAAATCGAACTGAACTCTTCAAAAGTTGCACTAAGAATGAGGACAAGGTAAAATTACTACCTGCTTTTATAGCAAGTTGATGCAGGTAGTTTATCCCGTCCTCCTCAGACTTTTAGTTCATGCAATTGAAAACAAATCTGCATTATTTATGGAATGACACAACATACACGCACACACATATATAAATATATATACACACACACGGACATATACACATGCGCGCGCACACACACACATACATAAAACACCCTCCTCGAATAATACTGTTTAAAGTTCTAAGACTCACGGAGCCGGTTCCTCTGTTTCAATGTTGTATAATTGACCGAGATCACAACACCCTCCGTGAATGGTATGTCAATACGTTGCAGTGCAACTCATTTCCAGCTGAGTGGACGGGTTCATGGTGAACACAACGAACCCACTATAATATAATATATTGATAAGTTTGGAAAGAGACATAATTAATAATGCCTTTATTCAAACTTAGCTGTTGTTTGGCCATGTTTCATTTCTTTTACTTTTTCCAAGGTGTTGATGTTTTCTTATATATTTGAAATATCTTGCCTTGCATTAATCCATATGTAACCTTTTCACGAGTATATATTTTAAAATTTTTAATGTTTAGTATTTATCGATTTTTACTGATGTTACATATTTGTAGTAAACATGTAAGCTAATGATGTTAGTATTTTTTAACTTTGCTTCCTTGTTATTTCTAAATCTAAAATGCAGTTTGTGTTTGAAAAATAGAAAACTGTTCCTTACCACAGATACAACCGTTATCTTCTGGTGATCTGATGTGTTAGCTTTGTTTATTTGCATTCATTTGTGAATATACAAGTGTATTCTATACTGATGAGCATACACATTAATGCAAAGCTGTGCTTCAAATTTTTGCGTACTGAAAATAATACTAATTGAACAATTTTACGAAACGGCAGTAGTCACACGAAAGTCATGTGGAAAGTTCAAATAATTTTCATCTCTTACACCAGGATTTGAGGTTTGTATGTATATAGTATGTATATCACACATACACACAAATACATACATAAATACAAACATACATACATACATTCATATGTATATAACACATACACACAAATACATACATAGATTCATACATACATATGTAAATGTCTGAGTGAGTCTGTGTGTGTGTGAAGGCGCGTGGTTTAGCGGTTAGGGTGTTCGACTCATGATCTTAAGGTCGGGAGTTCGTTTCTCCAGACACTTTATTTCATGTTGCACCAGCCCACTAAGCTGGCAAAAGCGAGTAGTACATGTATTTCAAAGAGCCAGCCTAGTCACGCTGAATTTCCCTGAAGACTACGTGAAATGTACGCATGTCTGTGGAGTACTCAGCCACTGGCACGTTAATTTCACGAGCCGACTGTTTCGTTAATCGGATCAACTGTAATCCTCGTTGTCGTAAGCGACGGAGTTACAGATGAAGTCGAATAAGTGTATATTGAAATACATATAGCGTTTGAAATATATATTGTTCACTCGTCACGTATAATTTCTATTGATTAGCATTACCATTGAGAAAAAGGGGAAAATTAATTTGATAATCAGAATTTATGACCATTGAGCATTAGAAGACGCACAATCACGTTTCGAGCATAAAAACTAAACGGAACGATTCGAGGTTATGCCGAATAATTTAGAGCAAATATTGAATAATTTTGAAAGTAAACCATATGGCAATTGGTACTTCGTCGGTTGCGACGACAAGGGTTCCAGTTGATCTGATACACGGAACAGCTTGCTCGTGAAATTAACGTGCAAGTGGCTGAGAACTCCACTGACACGTGTGCCCTTAACGTAGTTAACGGGGAGATTCAGAGAGACACAGAATGGGACAAGGCCGACCCTTTGAATTACAGGTAAAACTCGTTTTTGCCAGCTGAGTGGACTGGAGCAACTTGAAATAAAATTCTTGTTCAAGGACTCAACATGCTACCGAGAATCAAAGTCACGACCTTACGATCGTAATCCTATTACCCTAACCACTAAGACACGCGCCTTCACAGTAAATCATACAAAGTGGAACAAATTAAACAAATTCAAATGGTATGTACCGTTTAATGTCGATATTTCAAACTTCTACTTGTGTGTGCTTATGTGCATTTATCTGTGAATATATGCCTAAATGTCTGAATATGAATAAATGTGTTTGTGTGCGCTTGCGTGTCAGTGTGTGCGTTGGTGTATTTGTATGATTTGGTGTGTGTTGGCGTGCATGTTTTACATAAAAATTCTTTTTTTTGCAACATAAATATTGAAGACACCAAAAGTGAAGCGGAAAAAAACTTCAAATTCTATTGTTACGACATAATCACTTGTGACGTAATGACATGTATATATTTACGTATATATATCGTGTTAGTGTGCGTGTGTTTGTATTCGTGTGCATATGATATTTTCTATCATCCTACGGTCGTTCACTTTCTTTTGCTTCCTTTCTCCCTTCTTCAAGTAGTTAAATGTTACTCACTAGAGAAAGTACATATAGAAGTACGCTTAGCGTACTAAACAAACATTCATACACACACACACACACACACACACACACACACACACACACACACATGTATACATATATAAATGTATGTATGTACGAGGGACGTTCAATAAGTAATGCACCTGACCCACTTGCAGTTGTTTGATCTAGCTGAAATTTTGCATGTGCAATTATTTATATCCCTATAGATGAAGTGGCAAATTACAGCTCTGAACTAATTGTGGTTTCTGATTTACAGGTGTTTTAACTGAGTCAGGTGTGAAATGATCCGGTTTTTGTATTTGAAAGGACGCACACCACGGGAGACTTTTGATGAAATGAAAGTAACTTATGGTGATGATGCCCCATCATATGACCTTGTTAAACGCTGGCATCGTGAATTCAAACATGGTCGGAACTCTGTGGAAATAGCTCCCAGATCTGGTCGCCCCCCTTCTGCCATTGATGAGGCATCTGTCCGTCAAGTTGAGGCTGTCATTTTGGAAGATCGACGCATAACTATTCGCCAAATAGCCCATGAGGTCAACATTAGTACCGGGTCTGTGGAAACTATCATCCATGACCATTTGCATATGCAAAAGGTATCTGCCAGATGGATTCCCAGGTTGCTCACACCTTTCCAGAAGCAAGAACGCGTCGAGTGCTCGAGGATGAATTTGGAGACGTGTCAAGAAGATGAGTCAAAATCTTTCAAAAGACTGATTACACAGAATGAAACCTGTGTCCATCACGATGATCCAGAGACCAAAGTCCAGTCAATGCAGTGGAAGCACCGTGACTCACCCCCTCCAAAGAAGGCAAGGGTGCAGCCCTCCGCTGGTAAGATCATGCTCACAGTCTTCTGGGACCAGGACGGAGTAGTGATGACAGATTTCCTGGCAAAGGGTACTACAATTACAGGAGCCTATTATGCTTCACTTTTGAGGAAATTAAGAGAAGCTATCAAAATCAAGAGGTGGGGCAAGATCAGCAAAGGCATCCTCCTCCTGCAGGACAACGCTCCGGTCCACAACTCGCTTGTCGCCAGATCAAAAGCACAGGCGTGCGGCTATGAACTCCTCCCCATCCCCCCTACTCTCCTGACCTAGCACCCTCTGATTTTCACCTCTTCCCAGCCATGAAGTTGTTTTTGAAAGGAAAGCGTTTCCCAGATGATGCAGCCTTGATTTCTGAAGTCACGTCGTGGTTGGAGGACCAAGCTGGGGGTCTTCTATAAAAACGGTCTCCAGAGCTGTATTAAACGATGGGAGAAATGCGTAACTCTGGGTGGTTCCTATGTAGAAACAGACTAATGACTGTGAAAAGTTTCATTGCTCTACTGCTATGGGAAGTGGGTCAGGGGCATTACTTATTGAACACCCCTCGTATGTCGTGACGTCCTGTGTCCACATATGCCTATATATATAAGTATAGATGTAAGTATCTACATATACGTATATGCATGTATATTATTTATATTATTATATGATTGAACGCCACGCATCCTCTTCCAAGTAAGTTTTATCTTAATAATTCGGATGCGCACTCTATTCTATCTTTACTCTTTCGTTTTTTCTCTCTTCCTTTCTGTTATTCCTCTACTTCCCTTTTCCCTTCCTGTTTTTTCTCACTTATCCTATCTCCAATTTGTTCCTCTCCCTTTCACAGTTCTCTGTCTGTCACTCTCTCTCCCTCACTCTACCTCCCTTGCTCACGTGGCTCCGACATGACCACCGGTCATCTTTCTTTCTTCTCCTAACTTGTCTTTCTTTGTTTCTCTCCGTTGTAGCTGGATCAAGGAAGACGTGTTCTTGTCTGTCTCCTTTCCAAGCTTGATTAATGCATTCGCTATCACAACCTCGTTTAGGCTTAGCAGCCCTTCCTGTTTGTTTTCACCAATCTTGACCCTCAGCAAAATCCCAAATTTTATTTAATTAACTTCGCGGGAACAACTGTTTTATCCAAAGTATATCTCGTAACTTATTGTGAAATACTCGAAATGCGAGAGTAGAAAAACAGCCAACAACTTATGAAGGGTCGTTCTTTATGATGTCTGTCTTGTTTTCCATTTGTGTCTTTCTTTGTTCTAAAAAATAGTTCATATTCCATGTACTCATACTTCGTATTATTTGTTGTACACGTTTCGTGACATCCTGTGCCCACATATGCATATATATATAATATATATATATATATATATATATATATATATATATATATACGTATATATGTAACTACGTACATAATATGCATATATATATATATATATATATATACACACACATATATATATATATATTCTTCTATTCTTTGAGTGATTTGACTGCGGCCATGCTGGAGCATCGCCTTGAAGTGCTTTTGTCGAACAATTTGACCTCAGGGTTTATTTCCGAAGTCCTAGTACTTATTCTACCGGTCTCTTATAGCCAAACTACTAAGCTACGTTTGTCGATCAATGATGGGGGAAAACACAGACACAAACACACACACACACACACACACGAGGGCGTCTTTCAGTTTCCATCCACCAAATCTACTAACAAGCCTTTCGTAGGCCCGAGGCTATAGTAGAAGAAACTTGCCCAAGGTGTTATGCTGATGGGCTAAATCCAGAACCATGTGGTTGGGAAGCAACCTTCTTACCACACACCCACAGCATATATATATGTATATATATATATATATGTATATATATATATATATATATATATATATATATATATAATATATATATATATATATATATATATAGGTAGCTAAGTAGATGTAGGTATATATATATACCGTTCTGAATAAATATTTATTGAAGACACAACCCTAGATATAACCCAGGACTGTGATCTCTCATCGTAGAAATCAGGCCCAAAGCTTGAAGCAGAATGGATTCCTCTGTTAAAGGAGCACAATAGTCAAGTCTTGTTCTTAAACTAGGTGGATGGTTAGTCTACCATTCAAATTGGCCAAGGCGATATTTGAACTCGGAATTCAAAGAGGCTGAACAAATACTGTAATGCTTCTCCACCAACGTTCAAATGATAACGGCAGCTCACTGCTTTTAATTTCCCTGACATCTGAATGATAAAAGGTAAGTTTGGTCTTGCTGAGATTTGAAATCAGAATGTAAGGTGTCAGAAAGAATAACACATGATATTACTCTTGGTGTTCTAACGACTCCGCCAGAATTCCGCTCATTGCTCTCTAAGTCTCAAAATTTGGACGCGGCACAACAATCTAACGGACGACTAGTCAAACTCTAGAAGGTGAAGACCGCTGCTCCTTAAATCAGCGAGCCAACGGAGAAACCTCTACGCGGTTCCTCACCCACATAGCAGCTAGATCTTTCTCATACCTTACCTGCGTACCACACTAGATAATGTAGTGTTCTGTACCCAAGGAAAAAGATAGGGTATTGAGGTTGGAAATAATTTTGATATTTGGTTCCCTCAAGTAAAGAATACCTGGAACTAATCAAGGACAAGAACAAAGAACTATAATTCAGTGTATGCTTACAACAAATGTTAATGTATCTTACTGACTTAGCAGTGAATCCAGGGATGAAAAAAAAACGCTACCCATAGAGGAGCAAATGAATTGTCGATCTTTCGACCATTGACTGGCAATCCGCTAAACTATCTATTATTGCATACACCTGCTCATATCTTTATCTCCCATAATATATTTTCCGTTTGTGTATTCCTATGAAACACCCCACTGTTTTATCTGTGGCGAATTTCAACACTAAGCAGATTTTCTCTCACAATAATATATTACGAAAATAATCCTTCTTCTTACAGTACGCGTAAAACACACTCACGCACATACATACATACATACATACATACATACATACATACATACATATATACATACATACATGCATACATACATACATGCATACATACATGCATACATACATACATACATACATATACACGCGCGATCACAGAGACACATATGCCCACACAGCGTAGGTTTCGTTTCTCATTTTCGCATTTTAAAAACATACACAAACATACACACACACGCGCGCACGCACACACATGCTTGCGTATACCAACCCACACATACCTATATATTTCATTCACCTGCTTTATTTTTTTGTATTTTACTCTTTCACTTTCTGTCATTCATTCCATGTCGCCATTCTCTGCTATCTCGTGTCTTGCACTAGCTCTTTATATCTCCTTTATTTGAGAGTTTATTTGTCCGCCTACCTCCTCCTACTCCTCCTCCTCGCCCCCTCCCCCTACCTGCTCCCTTCTTCCTCTCCTCTCTCATCCCCCCTCTTCGCTTAATTCAGTATGTGTGCATGTGCATATTAAAGAGAGAGAGAGAGAAATGGAAATATTTATAGATATATGGCTTATTTAAACGAAATAATCCATACATTCTATATCTTTTGAGTCCACCTCCTCGTTCATCGACAAAAGTCAACATTTAAATGTAATACATACACACACATGTATTACATTTAAATGTTGACTTTTCTATCTTTCTCTTTCTCAATCAATCGATCAATCAATCAATCTATCTATCTATCTATCTATCTATCTATCTATCTATCTATCTATCTATCTATCTATCTATCTATCTATCTATCTATTTATCTACCTATCTGTGTACCTATTTATATATTTATATCCACATATACACCTGCAGAACTTCACTGCTTTATGGACACTTCACTTTAGGAAGATTCCTCGCGTATGTAAATTGTAAAGTATGAATACTAATTTGGGGATTTCAGTTTGTAATTTCGCTTTTATGAAAACTCGGATAAATTTACTAATTTAGATTCTACTCGTTCTTCTTAACCAAAACGTTCAGTGTTTTAGATAGTAACTCTTCTACAGTCTGTAATCATACAATATATACCCCCGCTTCAGTCTCTCACCCTTTCGTAGTCTTTTTAGATTCATAGGATTACCACAGTTTCTTTCTCCTCACGTAACAGTTCGTTCTTGGTGTTACTAGATTTACTTCATATTTGTTTCGAAAGAAACCAATATGTGAAACTCAAGTTGGGGTGAAAAGGAACCGTAAAAGCCTTAAATTGAATATTAAAATTGATGTTTTAAAAACGCTTGGAGCATGAGAAAAAATGAGTTACAATATCAAATCATTAAATTTTATTTCGGTTACGGTGGAGAAATATGTGAAAATAGACAGGAAATTAAACAGAGTGCTCAATAAACTACTCTGCTGACTGCTCGGATTTAATTTTTTCATTAATCCAAAGTAATAGGACGCTTAAAGCGGAATGGCTCTTGAGCTTATGGATCGTCGATAAGCCTCGATATAATATGCAGATAAGCATAATGGTACATTTTTTTAAAACCGAAAGTTTGTGTGACGATTTGCAGAATAAAGGAGGTGAAACCTCTAATGCACAACGCTTTCTTGCTAGTAAATTTAATAATCCTTTTCCGACCTACTGGTAATCGATATCATGAAAATTAAAAATTATCTAAATTCTTATGTTTAACAGATAAATCTAGTTATCCGTATAGGTCTCACAAAATATTAAAAAAGCTTAAATAATAATACCTATTTCTTTACTACCCACAAGGGGCTAAACACAAAGAGGACAAACAAGGACAGACAAACGGATTAAGTTGATTATATCGACCCCAGTGCGTAACTGGTACTTATTTAATCGACCCCGAAAGATGAAAGGCAAAGTCGATCTCAGCGCAATTTGAACTCAGAACGTAGTGGCAGACGAAATACCGCTAGGCATTTCGCCCGGCGTGCTAACGTTTTTGCCAGCTCGCAGCCTTAGATTAAATAATAATATTATTAAAACTGTTAGGTAATGATCTGATCAAAATGTATGGGGTCTGTTGCTAATGAAACAGAGTTAAAGTACGAAGAGTGAAGCTGTTTGGCATAATTTGATCTTGAACTCTGTTGCACATGCAAACAGAATTCTGTTTTCGCTCATTTCCGTTGTTTACAGTTGTGCTTGGAATTAAAGTGTGTCGGTTGTATTTGTCTCAAAAATAACAACGGGTTTTACCTGCGCAGGATCTCCTTGATTGTGTCGAGAAAGAAGAAAATTTGAAAACGCTCATATCTGGTGAGGAATCGTGAGACTATGGCTACGACCCCGAAACCAAGGCAAAAATCATATCCCAATGGAAAGGAAGAAGATTTCAAGACATCGAAGAAATCTAAGAGACTTCGAGGAGGCAACTGCTCGCTGTCCTCCCAAAAGAGTTCCAGAAATACTGCCATCAATGGAAACGATGTTGGATAAAGTGTGTGAGATAAGTTTGAAGGAAATTAAAATCCGGATTGATATCTGTTGTAGTTTTCTTATTATAGATCAAACCTTGTAATGACTTGTAATGATATTAATACCGAGGTTAAAGTCGTGACTTGAAAAATACGCTTTGCTAACAAGGTAGAATAACTTGCTAAACGAGTTTTACACCACGGTTAAGGACCAAGCGTTGATTTCAAAATTGACCTTAGGTATTCAGTAATTAAATCGGATAAAACAAGTCAGACTAATTTGTTGAAAGATTACTAGGAAGATTAATTATAAAGTTAAGAAATTGTGAAATTTACATAGTTATCGAAAAGCTAAAAACATTAGACAATCATATATCTAAATTTAGATTTTAGGTACTGGATATAATTAACTTTTATAACACATTCACTTAATATTAATGGGAATAAAACAAAACGATATTACTATATAGATAAGATTGACCTAGAGATATTCCTACATGCCAGGGAAACTTAGACCTCCGATAAATACTCTGGACTTGTGAAAAAGATCTGACACTGTAGGCAGCTGTAATGTACAGGTCATTCGTCTGTCGGCCCAAATATACAGAACATTCTGAAAGGAATATTCAAATGCAATTTTGGGGCGACGGCGAAGCCCTACTTACTTATGCAAAGAGCAGTACATTAGATGAATCTAGAAGGTAACTTAGTACTTTCAACTAAGTAAGATTGAAATCAATATAAAACACTAGCAGTAAGACGCGCATGCGTAATGTGATGAAGGCGAAAGATTGGGATAGGGCAAGTGTTGAGGCCAATTAAAGAATTGCTCTCAATTGGTTGGTCAGTGAGCTTTGAATAACTTGAGGAGTTAAAGAATGTGGAAGGGAACAAAGGAGTAGTAGTGTAAGGGATGGATAGAGTTGTTGCCATCTTAGAAGAAAAAGGAAAAGAGAGAGATGGAGAGAGGACGTAAGAGAGAGAGAAAGGACAATATTGTTTGAAGGAAATACATAGTAAAGCTTGTCAAAGTAGTTTTTAAGGCAAGAAGAGAGAGAAAGGGAGGGGGAGGGAGAGAAAGAGGGGAGAGAGAGGGTATCAAGAAGAAATCGTTATCGAAATACATAAATATATAGGGAAATCAATAGGTATCTAATAATCTCTACTCTAGGTACAAGGCCCAATTAAGAAGAATCTAATAATGAGCTGTTTTTAAGTTAGTGGTAATTATAATTGCCATCGTCATGATCCTCACCTTCCCCTTTTCCAGCTTCCCCTTCTCCAGCTTCCCCTTCTCCAGCTGCCCCTCCTTATCATCTTGATCGTCATCATCATCCAATTGAGGATAATGAACCATTAGATTGAGAATAGCTATAAAATTTAAAATCAAGTGAAACTAGATTAATGAAAAAAGTTTAATGTATGAAAAATTAATCATAAACTCTTAAATACGGAATGATATTAAAGTCAATTTCCATTGATATTAAAATTAAGGAAAATGGTTTAAAAGTCATATTCAAATTAAATCTCTATTTAATAAAATTGAACCAATAAAAGATTTAAAGGGTTGAGAAATTAATACACTGAAGCAGACTTATAAATTTTAATCTAAATTTAAAACGTTTAATTATGTTTTAACGTATTTTGTTTAGTGATAAACGGAGAATAAAAATGGAAACCGAAATTCCATGTTAAAAAGAAACTGATTTTAATTAACAAATATTATAAAGACTATTATTCAGCTAATGAACAATGCGTAACATATGACATAACTCTGTTTTAATATTGATGAAGTGATTGAAGTCATGTATATAAGAGCGTGATAGGATAAAGATGATAGAAATAAAAGCGACAGCACTGAAGCAAACGATTAATACATTATAAAATTAATAAACGTAACATAAACAGAATGAAATGTAATTTGCACTAAAACTTTTTATTAAGGATTTTTTAAGGTATGTGACCTACTGTTAAACAGAAAAGTATAGTGTGTGCGAGGGTAATGGTAGTAATTTCAACAATAAACTTCGCCAATATTAAAAGCTATAAATTGTATGCTGTAAAATAGTGCAACGCCTAGTGGTTTTACAACGACATGAGAAAAATAGAAGCATGGAGGATGGAACGAGGTGGCGGATAAATATAGAATAGTTAAAGAATAATAACTACCTTATAAAAGGAAATATTTAATTAAAACTGGTGCATAATAAAGAGTATACTAACTGTTCATTATTAGTATGAGTAATTAATAGCTTTAAAATGTTTTTACGTCTTAGAACATGCAGTACATGTATGGCAGATAACATTTAGACTGGTTCGATTCAGAAGGAGAATTCTGGAAAAGAGAATTTCCAGGCTTTCTGTGTTTTATACATTGCATAGTTTCTTATTACTTTTGTATTACCGATGGCTTCTCGTATGTAGGAGAATGTATTACCCATATTAATAATGTATTACCCATGGATTCTCGTATGTACATTGATCTATAGGGATTCCTAAAGATGTTGGTGTGGGAGTAATAACTTTGCCTGAAACGTCTCAATGCCTTACCAGTATAAATCTTCTGTGTATAATTTGTCTACACAGCGCAGTGAGAAACAATGTCTTTAGTTAAACATTGTTAGAATGCAAGGCATGAGCCAGAGTCGAGGCAGTGACGTTGCTTGCTAGAGCAGTGTTTTTATTGTTTGTTTAGTTTAGATATGATGGAGTTGATAATGTTATGGTCAACATTTGCGCTAGTTGAGCACAATAAAGCTTTTGGTAAAATTGGTAGTGTCTTTGCTGATTGGAAAAGAGTTAAGGATTGAGACGAATAGTTTTTGGAGTTGCTACTGCTGAGTTGAAGGGTGTGATATACTAGATAATATGTGTACGTCTATTGTAATTTGAGATTCTATATATGTTAACTTGTTCTTAAAATCAGTTCTAGATTGGCTACTATTATACATTTGGGGAGAGTTCTTAAAGAATTGTTCATTGTATGAGAACCTGATGGATATGTTATAACTAAGCATCTTATGAAGTTCTAAGAATTGTTTGAGAGTAAGCAGATATAATATAGGGATTCCTTGGGTTGTGGAATGGGTGCTTTTAGATCTACAGTATATAGATGTTAGCACGGATAACGATGGCGGGTAAGGGTGGTGTCAGCAGTGAAATGCAATCCAAGTTTCTTGAAGAAGTTTTTCTTTAACTTTTTCCGTTCTTTTGGTTTGCATTTGTATAGAGTATATTGTCC
>NC_043001.1:48269177-48301677 GCF_006345805.1 Octopus sinensis | reverse complement strand
TACACAGAATGCTGCGCACTACCATTCGTCTGTCTGTCCGTCTGTCTATCTATCTATCTATCTATCTATCTATCTATCTATCTATCTATCTATCTATCTATCTATCTATCTATCTATATATCTATCTATCTGTCTTTCTGCCTGTCTGTCTGTTTATCTGCTTGCTTGTCTGCCTTCCTGCCTGCCTGCATGTCTGTCTGTTTGCGTGCCTGTCTGTCTGCTTGTCTGTCTGAATATATCTGACTCTGTCTATGTATGTATGTATGTATGCATGTATCTATCTATCTATCTATCTATCTATCTATCTATCTATCTATCTATCTATCTGTCTGTCTGTCTGTATGTATTTTTGCCTATCTATCTGTCTACCTGTCTGTCTGTGTGTCTGCTTATCTATACATGTATACATATGATACATGCATATACCGATATGTACATAAACAGAAGAGAGAGAGAGAGAGAGAGGGGGAGAAGAGAGAGAGAGATGCAAAGAAAGAGATTCACTGCGGCACACACGTAGAAAGTATCTCCTTTTATCAACCCTGGAGCGATTTGTCAAAAAAGAAAAAGAAAAAAAGAACAGAACTAAGATGATGGAGATTATATGATCTTGTTTGAATTTATCATCCTGTATAGAAATGATGTCGGTATGGGAGAAACAAGACTCACTTACAACAACATCCATGTTCTACAGACTCACAAATACGTATACACAATCACAACAACATAGAATGGTAAAGGCATACATACATACATACATACATACATACATACATACATACATGCGTGCGTACGTACACAAACGGCGTCATGTTAATAGGCGAGATCATAAACATGTACAGAGTGGGAAAAAAATCAAGACGATATCCTGGAATAGAACAATTTTAAGAATCTACTGAAGAGACCAGCTTATTCTAGTCTCCGTGGCGTCAAAAGTTATTACGTCATGAGAATAGAATAAATGACAATCTGAAGTGGGATGAGGTGACGTCGGGTTCTATGTGGACTGATATTATAAGTAGAAAAAAGCGTGGTTCTGTGTGTGTGTAACTATGTATATGTATGGGTGCATGTATGTGTGTGTGTGTGTGTGTGTGTGTACGTGTGTGTGTGTGTGGTAAACGAAATAAAGAGACAGGAAAATGTTACACAAATATGTAACAATTTTGGTTAGGTATAAGAATCCCGGTAACAAAACTAAGATATTGGGTTGTCCGGAAAGTTCGTGCTGATTTATAGTAGCATACCTTTCGACTTATTTTAGAACATGGTTGAGTCCACAAAATAGGATTTGACTACACTTCCATTTAGAGCATAGTTTAAGCTATCGTTTCGTAGAGGAAGGTTTATGTTCCTACAACCGGTGTTAATTCTGTAATCCTTTAAAATGGAAGATAAGAAAGCTCATTTTCGGCACCTAATGATTTTGGAATCAGACAAAAATTGCTGCAGCTGGACTGGAATGTGTTACCACACCCTGCATATTCACCAGATATTTCTCCTTCGGATTTCCACTTATTCAGGTCTCAGTAGAATATTCTTAATGGTAAAAATTTCAATTCCTTGGATGACGTAAAAAGATACCTTGATGAATTCTTTACCATGAAACCACCTCAATTCTGGGAAGAGGGTATTTTCATGGTAAATGAAAGATGGAAACGCATTGTGCAACAAAACGGTTCATATTTGGTTGATTAAAAATGTAATGGCAAGTATTTATTGAACGTTTTCTTTCCTTTAAAAATTGACACGAACTTTCCGGACAAGCCAATATTACCGTGTATTACGCCTCTTCAAATATGTTTTAGAATATATTTGACCTTTACGAAGACCGCATACACTGCTAGATTTGCCGCGGAAAAACTTTCTCGCTTTACTCAAGAGGTATTGAAGGACATCAACAGTCATTTCATATTCAGTACCCCTCATGCACTACTCTCGGCAGAAAAGTACATGGGGACTAGCGTCATGCATGATCAGTTCATCTTATGCTGCTGATTTACCATAACGACATACATGTTTCCGAAGTCACCTCAGACGCTAGCATGGCTGTGTGGTCAGAAGTTTGATTCCCAACCACGTGGTTCCGGGGTAGGTTCCACTGCGTGGCACCTTGGGCAAGTGTCTTCTATTATTCTAGCTTCAGCCTATTCAGAGGATTTGGTAGAAAGAAACTGAAAGAGGCCCGTCATATATATATATATATATATATATATATATATATATATATATATATATATATTATATATATATATATATATATGTATGTATATATGCATGCATATATATATATGTGTGTGTGTATATATGTATATATGTATATATATATATACATATATATATGCATATGTATGTATATATATATATATTATATATATATATTATATATATATATATATATATATATATATAATATATATATATATATATTTAGATCCATAGATATGCGGAGAAAATCCCTGGAGAAGGACATCATGTTCGGAATGGTCAGTCGCAAGAGAGGAAGAGGCCGACCTAGAACCCGCTGACTTGACACCATCAACAGTGATAACGGAATGGACATAGCCAATCTGAAAGAAGCTGTCCAGGATAGAACTGACTGGAGGACACTGATTCATCGAGTAACCGAGAGTCGACTTCGACTGGGCGGATATATATATATATATATATATATATATATAAAACTTAGAATAACTTAGAAAGGTTTTGGCCAGTATTGGCCCACGTCATGTCTAACTTAATAGCACCACCTGGCGAAGTACTTCAATTCAGGATTTGGGCACCAAGGCCCATTCGAGCAGAGAGTTATTGTTTGCGGAGCCATATCCGGGTGTGGGTGGTTTGTCCGGGACTGTTTGAAGGAATTTGTCCAAAGACTTCTTGAATTTTGTGTGGTCAGTTTCTTTTTTGACGTGTCCTGGTGTAATGTTGAAGAGAGCGGGTCCAATTGAGGTGAAATAGTTGTGCCGTATTGTCGTTATGTGATGCGATTTAGATTTTTGTTGTGGGCGGATGGCACGTGGTCCAAGCCTTGGATGTATTTTGAAGGTGATGCCAACATCATTCGGACAGTGCTGATGGAATATTTTCCACATCATACAGATAATGTAGCGTTCACGGCGTCGTTGTAGTGAATACAGTTTCAGCTTCTCTAGTCTACCCCAGTAGTCAAGGTCTGACATGCCATCTATCTTTTTTGTGATTGACCTTTGGGGAGCTTCAATTCTCATAATATTTTGTTTTGTGTAGGCAGACCATAGTGGACAGCAGTATTCAAGGTGGGGTCCGGTAAAAGTGGAGAAGAGAAGGATAATAGTGTGGGAATCTCTCGACTGGAAGGTTCTGAGAATCCAGGAACACATTCTGCGGGCCATGTCAACTTTGCTGCTTATATGTGTAGCCCAGCTTATGTTGTTGTCCACTGTTACTCCCAAGTCTCTGATGTTGTTGGATGCCATGAGAATTTCTCCAGAAGGAAGAGAGTATGGGAGTTTCAGAGCGTCCTCCCTTCCAAAGTGGATCAGTTCGAATTTGTCTTCATTTAGCAACATGTTATTCTTTTCCGCCCATTGGACAACAGCCAGTAGGTCTGACTGAAGGCTTATTCGGTCATCCACGCCATTGATGACCTTCTGGAGCTTGGAATCATCAGCGAAGGTTCTGATGTTACTGTGTTTGATGGTGTCAGTAATATCATTTATGTAGATGATGAAGAGAAGTGGGCCCAACACAGTGCCTTGTGGGACACCACTGCTGACTTTGGCTGGGCTGGATTTGACTCCTTCGACTACAACATGTTGGGTTCTGTTAGACAGGAAGCACTTGATCCACTGCAGCAGCTTTCCAGTGACACCAATATTGGACAGCTTTCTCAGAAGGATCTTATGATCAACTCTGTCAAAGGCCTTGCTGAAATCAAGGTAGATGACATCAGTGTTGGAACCCTCTCCCAAGGCTCTCAAAATGTCATCAAAATGATGCAGTAGCTGCGTCAGGCAATCTCTCCCATTACGGAATCCATGCTGGTTGGAGTTCAACATATTATGACTCTCAAGGAAGTGAGTCATATGCGATCTCAGCACTCTCTCAAATACCTTAATGATATGAGAGGTGAGTGAGACGGTAATTCACGGCAAGCGATTTGTTTCCTTTTTTGAAAACTGGGACAACAGACTGGGATAGAAGGTCTGGTATATATCCAGCATCCAGTGAGTTCCGCCACAGATTGGCTAGAGGGGGTGCAAGTTGGTTTTGACACATCTTCAAGACACAATCAGGGAACCTATCGGGACCTACTGCTGAATTATGCTTCATTTCCTTTATTGCTGCTAAGACATCAGGAGCGCCAAAGGTTATGTTCGATAAAGTGTATTGGGGAGTAACATCACTGATACAGCCCAGATCAGTCATATCAGGATTGCTGAAAACAGAGCAATATTGTTTTTGCAATATCTCTCCCATGGTTTTGGCATTGTCTTGAAGAGTACCATTTTCATCAATCAGAGGGCCAACAGTAGAACCAGTGACTGTGTTTTTTTTGCAAATGAAAAGAACACTTTGGGATTGAGTTTGATCTTCTCAATGGCCCAGGCCTCTTCAGCTCTTCGCTGACTATTGATGATAGACATCATGTTGTTTTGGAGTTTATGTTTTTTAATCTCTAGCGACCAGATGGCAGTCAGGTTGGTGTGTTGCTGTTGACAGTATTTCAGCTTGTTGATTTTTTTGTTAATTCTTTTAATTTTCCTGATGAGAGATTTTCTATTTCTAGGGATTCGACACTTAGATTTGTTTGCAGATCTTAATGGGGTGTGTTTTGCACATATGTTCGTAATGGTGTCTACAAATGACTGCCAGGACTTTTTGATGTTAGTGGGTGTGTATGTGTGCGTGAAGGACCAATCGACTTGTGCGAGATCATTATTGATCGCTTCCCAGTTTGCATTGTGGAAATCCATAGTGTCAAATGGATGAACAGGAGGGATGACGTTTGTTTTGCATTTTGGCCAGTGACATCTCAGATCACAGAGAACCATGTCATGATCGGAGAGTAGGGTTTTCTCCACTGCAATATTGTGGATAGTATCAGTGTGATTGCTGAAAATTAAGTCTAAGACGTTTTATGACATCTCGTTGGTTCGCGTAGCAGTTGGGACAGGAAGAAATCATCCATGAAGTCAAGAAGCGATACCACTGCCTCCCTGTCAGGGGTTGAGAGAGAAGAACCTGGCGGCAGACTGTTTGTAGACCAGTCAACCCCGGGAAGGTTGAAGTCTCCCATCATTAAAGTGTCAGGTTGACACTGCTGAATGAAACACTTTATGTTATTGAGGCATTCCTTGAAGCATGGTAGGGGCGTTTGGGGTGGTCTGTAGAGCCCAACTACTGTTAAGTTGTTGGTTTGACTGAATACAGCGACTGCTTCGCAGTATCCATTGGAAAATATGTTCATGGCTTCTGTTGAGAATGAATCATGAACATAAATGGCAGTCCCACCCTTTCTTCTGCCAGCACGATCAGCACGAATGGTTTTGAATTTTTTAACTTTCACCTCGGCTTCCAAGTGAAGGTTACTAAGATGGGTTTCAGTGAGGACGAAGAAAGGGATGTGGTTTGGATGGGCCTCGACCCAGTCCTCCAGGAATCTTATCTTCCATTTTTGTGTATTGGTGGAAGGGCTGATGCCTTGGGCATTAAGCAAAAATGTTGAGGCGAGAGTGGATGGTTTTAATTGTTTTGGTGATTTGTTTATTTGATTGCTTTTTAATGGCATGTGCAGTGGGGTAATAGTGGTGGATGGTGGTGGGTGATAGCTCGGATGTTTTTTTCCAGTTCTTTTGCTAGATTCATTATAGCTAAAAAAGAGGAAGAAGAGGTTTCCTGTCTAGGGAACTGTAGGTGACTGTGGTTGTGGTTATTTTTATATGAGTGGTTATTTCTATATGAGTCGTAGGTTTTTTTGCTTTTATTTTTATTTATAATATATATATATAATATATATAATATATATATATATATAATATATATATATATATATATATATACATACACAGATACATACATATATATATATATATATATATATATATATGAATACATATATGTATATGTGTGTATTTGTGCCCTTGTTTGCCCCCCCTCACACACACACATACCGCCTGAAAACTGGTGTTAGTGTATTTACGTCCCCATGACCAAGCGTTTCAGCGAAAAACACCGATAGAATAAGTACCAGGCTTAAACAAAAAGTGGAGTTGAATGGTTCGACTAAAAACCCTTCAAGGCGGTATCCCAGCATGGTGACAGTATAATGACTGAATGAAGTAAACGGTAAAAGGTTCTCTCTCTTATAGTACTCTGTGTTAATAATTGTCAAGAAGATAGAAATGCGTTTACCTTTCTGCCGAAGGAAGTCGCATTGAAATGACTGTTGGTGTTTTTCAATACCTATTACTTAAAGCAATAAAGGTTGTCCACAGTCATTTACTAGTGAATACGATATTTCTACAGGTCAAATATGTCTCAGATATATTTGAACTGATCTATATGTTTGTTCGCATCACTGCTTTCGTGCAACTATTACAACATACACATTTTAGTGAAATAGCATAAATACTGGTTACTTTTTTTATCAGAATGGAACAACTATATCTCTGAACCTTTGAAGAGTTTCCGAGACTGATGGGAGAGAGTTAGGAATGTATCCCCAAATCGATGATCTGGTAAACTCTTGTTACCAAGTAGACTTTGCTAATGGTTGCCAAAGACAACGTTGTATTCTTAAACTAGGTGACCAATACAGTAGGTATATCATAAATTGAACTCAGAATGCAAAGGAGTAGAACAGAAATTCTTCTCACTTGTTGACCTGCCTAAACTAGCATTTATTTTTATCGACTTTGAAAGTGAAGAAGGTACAGTTTAATTCGGAGGGATTTGAACTCAGAACGCAAGACACTAGAATATGTTCCGCAAGTAATTTCGTCCAATCCTCTAACAACTCTGCTAATTTGCCTAATGCTTTAACTACCCAGCTAATTCTCCCACTTAATTAAACAAATGAGTCGCTTAATAAATGGTAATGCAGGACTTGCATTCAATTACAAATGAATTTATACAACGGCATTACAACGTATGAGAAATGCAATACTAATCATGTTTAATGGCTACGACGTCAAAATATCATGGATTAAGATGCAGTTTGTTTGATGGCTACCACATCAACATTTTATGATTTGAGGTGTGGTCTATTTGATAGCAACGACGTCAAAATTTTATTAATTGATATGAGGTCTGCTTGATGGCTGAGACATCGAAATTTTCTGTATTTAGGTCTGGTCTGTTTGATGGTCTCTTTGAAGGAAACAAATTACAGTAATAAATTGTGGGGAAAATATCACAGAAAAAGGGTATAAGAAATGTTCTGTCAAATGGTTTGTTTTTTGCTGGATTTTTTTTAGTGAATTTATTTATAATCAATCGTGATTAGTATTGCTTTTCCCATACATTGTAATGTCGTTATATAAATTCAATTGCAATTGAGTACAAGTCATGCATTACCATTTATTAAGTGACCCATAAATGATATTTGTTTAATTAAGAGGGGAAATTAGCAGGGTTGTTAAAGCATTGGGCAAATTAGCAGAGTCGTTAGAGCATTGGACGAAATTACTTGCGGAATATATTCGAGTGACTTGCGTTCTGAGTTCAAAACACTCCAAATTAAACTGTAGCCTCTTCACTTCCAGAGTCGATAAGAATAATTACTAGTCTAGGCAGGTGAAATTGCGAGATCGTCAAAATTTTATAATTGATATGAGGTCTGCTTGATGGCTGAGACATCGAAATTTTCTGTATTTAGGTCTGGTCTGTTTGATGGTCTCTTTGAAGGAAACAAATTACAGTAATAAATTGTGGGGAAAATATCACAGAAAAAGGGTATAAGAAATGTTCTGTCAAATGGTTTGTTTTTTGCTGGATTTTTTTTAGTGAATTTATTTATAATCAATCGTGATTAGTATTGCTTTTCCCATACATTGTAATGTCGTTATATAAATTCAATTGCAATTGAGTACAAGTCATGCATTACCATTTATTAAGTGACCCATAAATGATATTTGTTTAATTAAGAGGGGAAATTAGCAGGGTTGTTAAAGCATTGGGCAAATTAGCAGAGTCGTTAGAGCATTGGACGAAATTACTTGCGGAATATATTCGAGTGACTTGCGTTCTGAGTTCAAAACACTCCAAATTAAACTGTAGCCTCTTCACTTCCAGAGTCGATAAGAATAATTACTAGTCTAGGCAGGTGAAATTGCGAGATCGTCAAAATTTTATAAATTAAGATCTGGTGTGTTTTATGGCTATGATATCAAATTTTTACGAATTAAGGTCTGGTGTTTCATGGTAACGACGTCAAAATTTTGTGAATTGAGATCTGTTTTTTTTTTGGTGGCAATGCCGTCAAAATTATGTGAATTAAGGTCAGGTTTCTTTGATGGCTACAACGTCAAAATTTTATGAATGAAGATATGGTCTGTTTGAATGGTATGACACAAAACTTTATTATTGAGATCGGGTCTGTTTAAATGATACGCTGTCAAAATTGTTTGAATTAAGACCTGGTATGTTTGAATGCTACGGCGTCAAAGTTTTATAAATTACGATCTGGTCTGTTTCAAGGCTACGACGTCAAAATTTTATGAATTAAAATCTGGTCTGTTTGAATGATACGAGATCAAACTTTTATGAATAGAGATCTGCTCTGTTTGATGGCGTCGACGTCAAAATTATGTGAATTCAGGTCAGGTCTGATTGATGGCTCCGACGTGAAAACTTTGTGAATTGAGATCTGATCTATTTGAATAATAATATTTGAACATTTTCTGAATGAAGATATGGTCTGTTTCAATGGTATGACACCAAAATGTTTTGTATTGAGATATGTCGGTGTTTGCATGATACAACGTCAAAATTTTATGAATTGCCATCTGGTCTGTTTGAATGATACGACGTTAAAATTTTAAGCATTGACATCTGGTCTGTTTGAATGATACGAGGTCAAATTTTATGAATTGAGATCTACTGTTTGAATACTACAATGCCAAATCTTTATGAATTGAAATCTGGTCTGTTTAAATGCTACAACTTCAAAATTTTATGTATTAAGATCAGGTATGTTTGATAGCTACGAGGCCAAAATTTTATGAATTTATGTTTGATGGCTGCAACGTCCAATTGTTATGAATTGAGATCAAGTCTATTCCATGGCTACGATGTCAGAATATTATAAAGTGAGAACAGTAGTCTTTGATGGATGACATCAGAATTTTATGAATTTACATCAGGACAGATTGAAGGCTACGGCTTCAAAATTTAATGCATTGAGATCAGGTCCGTTTGATTGCTACGAAGTCAAAATTATATTAATTAATATTTGGTTTGTTTGATGGTAACGAGATCAAACTTTTATGGCTGTTATATGGCTACAAACTCAACAATTTTATGAATTTAAATCTGGTCTGTTTGATGGCAACGATATCAAATGTTTATGCGTTCAGATATGGTCTGTTTGATAGCTACAACGTGAAAATTTGATGAATTGAGATCTACTCTGTTTGACGGCTACGGCTTCAAAATTTTATGAATTGAGATCAGGTCAGTTTGAAGGCTACGGTTTCAAAATTTTATGTCACGAGATCAGCTCTGCATAATGGCTACATCACAATTATATGAATTGAGAACTGGTCTGCTGGATGGCTGTGACGTCAACATTTTATGTATTGAGATCAGTTCCCTTTGATGAATTGAAATCTGATCAGTTCCCTTTGTATGAATTGAAATCTGATCTGTTTGATTGTTACGTCGACAAAAGTTTATAGAATATCATGTATGTTATAGATGATGTAAAGATTTTATGAAATGTGATGGCTACAACGTCAAAATTGTATAAATTGATATCTAATTTGTTTCTTGGCTACGACATCAAACTTTTATGAACTAAAACCAGCTATATTTGATGTTTACGGCCTCAAAATTTTGTGAATTGAAATCTGGTCTGTTTGATGGCTGCGATGTCAGAATATTATGAATTGACATCAGGTCTGTTTGAATGCTACGACAGCACAGTTTTATGAATTAAGAATTGGACTGCTGAATGCTACGGCGTCAAACTTTATGAAGAAGATCATGTCTGAATGATACGATGTTGAAATTTTATGCATTGAGATCAGGTCTGTTTGAATGCTAAAATTCCGAAACTTTATGAATTGAAATCTGGTCTATTTGAATGATGCGACGTCAAAATTTTATGCCTTGAGATCAGGACAGTTTTATAGCTACGAGGCCAAAATTTTATGAATTTGAGGTCTGATCTGTTTCATGGCTACAACGTCAAATTGTTATGACTTGAGATCAAGTCTATTCGATGGCTACGACGTCAGAATATTATGAAGTGAAAACAAGCGACTTTGATGGATGACATCAGAATTTTATGAATTGAGATTAGGCTAGATTGAAGGCTACGGCTTCAAAATTTAATGCATTGAGATTATGTCCGTTTGATTGCTACGAAGTTAAAATTTTATGAATTGAGTACATTATTTACATTTGACGGATATTTGTCTTCATCTTGTTTGCTGTTAACACAACGTTTCGGCTGATATACCCTCCAGCCTTCATCAGGTGTCTTGGGGAAATTTTGAACCTGAGTTCTCATTCTTAAGGTATTTTTCAATGTCATTATTATTGCTATTATTATTAGTATTATTCAGGTCACTGCTTGGAATCGAACTCGGAATCTTGGGGCTAGTAGCCCACGCTCTTAACCACTACGTCATATGCCCGCGAGCAATTATGGAATGAATTTTAGGGCTTATAAATCTAATATGTTTCTATCCTTCCTTAATACCGGTTCCCATATACTACTCATATCTGCACTCAGTTTGCTCAGGAGATTGTTGTGTCCTGGCATATGTGCTGCTTCTTTTAGTTTTCGTATTTTCCAGTGGTATTCTCTGTCTATTATTTTAACTTCATCCCAGAGAGGGAGGTGGTCTCCATTTTTCCATACATGATCAGCTATACCCGATTTATCAATATCTCCTTGTGTCACTACTTTGCGATGTTCCTCTACCCTTATCTTGAGTGGGCGGTATGTTTCACCTTTGTATAACCTACCCCAGCTGCATGGAATGGAATACACGTAGTCTTTGGTCATATTCTCTTCTATTGGTGGTTTTACTCGAAGGAGATATTTGCGAAGTGTTGTATTACTCTTGAATACTGTCCTGATGCCATAAAGGCCGCATATCTTTTGTATCTTTTCGGAGAGGCCTTACACATAGGGTAGGTAGACTGTAGACAATTTATTGGCCTCGTCATCTCTCTTCTTCGTAATTGGAGTGGATAGTATACTTTTGGGGTAGTTGTTGCTTAACAGATCATTATTGAGTTTGATCATTTCTTCGTGGTGTGTATCACGATCGCTACTTATATTCTTTGCACGATGTTTTAGGCACTGAGCAATCTCTCTCTTTACACTGTATGGATGGTGGAAATTGAAGTTGAGGTATCGTCAAGTGAAGGTCGGCTTGCGATATACGGATGTCCTGAATCTATACTTGGTGCTTCTTATTAATACGTCCAGGAATGCCAGCTGATTGCCTTTTTCCTTTTAAATTGTGAACTGTATGGATGGAAAAGGAAAAAGACAATCAGCTGGCATTCCTGGACGTATTACTAACAAGCACCAAGTATAGATTCAGGACATCCGTATATCGCAAGCTGACCTCATTGGACGATACCTTTATTATGAATTATGAATTATGAAGAAGACAGAGGATGATATGACGTCAAACTTTTATGAATTAAGATCTGGTCTGTTCGAATGCGACGACGTTCGAATTTCAGGTTTTGAGATCTGGTCTGTTTGAATGCTACAACATCCAACTTATGAATTATGATCTTTCATAATTGAGATCAGGCGACTTTTTTGGATGACGTCAGAATACTATGAATCGAGATCAGATTACATTGAAGTATATGGCTTCAAAATTTAATGCATTAAGATCAGGTCTGTTTAATGGCTACGACGTCAAATTTTATGATTCGAGTTCTGGTCTTTTTGATGGCTGCAACGTCAAATTTTATGAATTGAGATCATGTCTATTCGATGGCTACTACGTCAAAATTTTATGAAGTGAGAACAGGCAAGCTTAATGGATGACGTCAGAATTTTACAAATTGAGATCAGGTTAGTTTGAAGGCTACGGCCTCAAAATGTAATGCATTGAGGTCAGGTCTGTTTGATGGCTACAATATCATAATTATGTGAATTGAAATCTGGTCTTTTTTGATGGTTACGACGTCAAAATTTTATGATTTGAGTTCAGGTCTGTTTGATGGCTACAACCTCGAGATTATTTGTTAGCTACGATGTCTGGTCTCTGTGATGGCTACAATGTCAACATTTTATGCATTGAGATCTACTCTGTTTGATGGCTACGGCTTCAAAATTTTATGAATGGAGAGCTACTCCTTTTGATCCCAGGTCAGTTTGAAGGCTACGGTCTTAAAATTTTATGCATCGAGTTCAGGTTTCCATATTTTCTACGACGTCAAAATTATATGAATTGATATCTGGTCTGTTTCATGGCTACGACGTGAAAATTTTATAAATTGTGGTCTGGTCTGTTTAATTGCTACGTCGTCTAAATTGTATGAAATAAGATCGGGTGTGTGTGATGGATGATGTCATAATTTTATGGAATGTTATGAGGTCTGCTTGATGGCTACCGCGTCAAAATGTTATGAATTGAGATCTACTGTTTGATGGATACGACATGAAAATTTTATGAACTAAAATCAGCTATGTTTGATGTCTTCACCGCCAATTTTTTTGAATTGAAATCTGGTATGATTGATTGCTATCAGGTCTGTTTGAATGCTACGACGTCAAAATTTCAAGAATTGATATCTGGTGTGTTTGATGACTACGACGTTAAAGTTTTATGAATTACGAACTGATCTCTTTGAATGCTACGATGTCAGAACTTTATAAATTGAGATCAGGTTTGTTTGATTGCTACGACGTCAAAATTTTATGAATTGAGACATGGCCTGTCAGATGGCTGTGATGTCTAAATTTATGAATGAAGATCTGGTCTGTTTGATGGGCTACGACGTCAAAATTTTATGAATTGATATCGGGTCTCGTGAATGCTACGACGTCAAAATTTCAACAATTGAGATCTGCTGTGTTTGATGGCTACAACGTCAAAGCTTTATGAATTGAGATCAGGTATGTTTGATGTGTACGAAGTCAACATTTTATGAAAGGAAATCTGGTGTGTTTGATGACTACGACGTCAAAATTTTATGATTCAAGGTCAGGTCTATTTGAATGATACATCGTCCAAAGTTTATGAGTGAGATCAACGACGCCAAAATTTTATGAATTGAGATTGTTGAACAGGTTTGATGTCCAAACTCCAATTCAAACCGCTTGCATTTACACATTTCTTTTGTAATTCCCATTAATTGACCTGAAAAAATATGGTATAAAATGTTCCTAGGCGTTGGTTATCTATAGTGTTTCGATTTTTAGCAGTGAAGATGGATAAAGTGTCCTTCCACATTCTATAAACACAATTTCATCATAAAACCTCCCACTTGACGACGGAAAAGTTTTCAGGAGTTCTAAGTGGACTTCCAGTGTAGTTTTGTATGCGTCACCTGTTTATTTTGCTCTTCAGGAGAATTCGTATATTTGCTCACCATCGGTTATGTTTGTGTTTGCGTACAAACTTTATTAATTCATTATTGTCCTTCCGTGCAAAAATGAAATTCCAGGAAGTTAGTTGTTGCTGTTTCTGATAAGACTGTTGCTTTTGTTGTTGTTAAGGGTTTTTTTTTTGAGGTGTTAATAACTGAAGAGAAATGTATTAGAATGAACGTAATGAAACAAAAACCAATAATTTTAGTCGACACATAGCGATTAAATTGATTACGAATGCAAGAATACAAGATGTAAAGATCTTTTGCACCTATTAAACTTTCATTCAATAACTTTTATTACATACTGAAAAAGAGTCTTGTAAAAAAATAAATGAATCCTGTAACAAAAAAATACAAGACGTGAACAAAACAAAAACAAAAATAACTGTTACCTATCTTCGCAGAGAGAAAGAAATATTAGCTGAAATCTATATATATAAAACTCAACTTGTGTATTTGTGTGTGTATCTGTGTGTGTGTCTGTGTGTTTAACTGCCCGGCACATTTCCTCCTAGCCAACAAATCGTAGAACCACCAAAAATGGGTCACTTAAAGTTTAAGCGAATGAAAATTGAACTACGCTATTTCTGTTCCGAAATTCATCTCGCAAGTGCAAAAATCGATAATGTGTTTGTTTAGGCCTTATCCCATGCATTGAATAGTGAACTTTACTCAGTCAGCTGTTTGACGTGAACTGTGTTCACCACGCGTGCAAGCATGCGTAAATTGCATGAAAAATAAAAAAAATCAAGATATGAAAACGAATCGCCGTAAACATTATAGAAATTCGGCAAAGAAATGAATTTTCGGGATGTAGCCTGGAGGGTTTTTTTCGTATTAATTGTTTGGACTTTGTGAACATATACCAATTGTTTTCATAACATTTTTAACGATTTGAATTAAATGTGACCATTTTGCGTTGAGTCAGCAGTTTGAATCACTTTAACCAAATTTTAGCAGGCCAGATTTTTGATCATCACGATACATCGCCAGCGACTCCCTGAAACTCTCCCCTGAAATCCCCGTTGAGCCGGGCAATACTGCTAGTAGCAGATATATTTACGGAGGACGGACAAAGAAGATCAGATAGATTAAAAGAAAGTGAAACTAAAATATAATTGCGAGTTCAATATAGCATTTTAAGGCGTTGGCAAGCAAGCCCTTACATTATTAGTACACAACAAATATATATAAAATACTATCATTGGCTGAGATGCTGAAATTAAATGGTTTTTCACCAGGAGTCAAGATGAAAACCATCTCGATAGAAGGTTCTAAAAACATATGGCAAAGTAGAATGGTAGGAAGGGACTTCAAAGTAAACATTTTCTGGGACGGGACGATTAGAAATAATTCTAGGAAATCAAAGCCAAGGTTATAGTTTTTCTCTCTACTCCTCTTAAAACTACGGAAATCTGAGATAATTAGTTATCATTGAAGGTCCCCCCACTATTCATGGACCTTATATATATATATATATATATATATATACATGCCTGTCGTTGTGTTACTTAGCCCGTCGGTAACACTTTCACGTGATTAGAGGAAAAGAGGGAGAAAGGAAAGAAAGAGAGAGAAAGGGGGAACGAGAAGGGTCCGTGATGTGAGGTAGAGGAAATGTAATTGTAGCGCTTTCATATATATATTTTTTTCGTTTATGGGGAAAATGGAAAAATAAGAGTGAATATTTATTTTATAAATGCTGTATATTAAATCTATAAAATAGTACATAAAGTATATGAAGCGTATATATAAAGTGCATTAAGTAATCATCGTATTCTAATTTCTTTTAATTTTCAATGAGTAGCAGATGAACGACTATCTTTTCATGCAGACACAAAACAGATTAAAGTCCCTGGTACTTATTCTATCGTTCTCTTTTGCCGAACCATTAAGTTACGGGGACGTAAGCACACCAACATCGGTTGTCAAGCGATGGTGTCGGGACAAACACAGACACACAAGCATAGACATACATACATACATACATACATACATACATACATACATACGTATACATTTATACATATATATATATATATATGTATGTATGTATGTACGACGGACTTCGTTTATTTTCGGTCTATCAAATACACACACAAGGCTTTGGTTGGCCCGAGGTTATAGTAGAAGACACTTACCCGAGAGAGAGAGAGAGAGAGAGAGAGAGAAAGAGAGAGAGAGAGAGCGAGAGAGAGAGAGAGAGAGAGAGAGAGAGAGAGAGAGGGATGTGTTGCTGAAAATGCACTTAAATTTCAAAAACTCGTAAATGTTTAAAATACATTTATTTACATATATACCAAACTAGTTTCAACAATAATTTTTGTTTAGCAATGGTAAAAGTGTAAAATTATATATATATATATAGCTGGCTCGTCAGTTTGATAGACTACATGCCTCTCCAAGTTGACCATAGGAGAATTTGAACTAAAAAACCTCGAGGTCTTTCAGTTTTAGATTCCTACAACTGCTTAGACTAAATGAGCTTCTCCTATCCTGCGGTATCACTTTTTATCTTGCAGTATTGAATTATTTTTGAGATACAACAAACACAACACGTTGCCATTCTCAGAATACGTACAACCAATCATTTGCTTAGTTATTTGATATCGTAACTACACTTACTTATATATGTTGTTCATGCTCAGTTTAAAATGTACAAATAACATATTTTCCTCTTGTTTTATTCCAGTATAATATAATACACATAATATTCAAAACATGAACAAGCTTACCAACAAAACCTGTTTTTTGTTTTCAGGAAGTCAAACAATATAAAATGAGGTCTGAGGTAATAGACAGCTGCAGGAAGGATGGAGAAAATAACTCTAGAACCTAGTATGTATAAGCACTCATTTAAATGGATCCCCATCACTTTCGACGATGCATTTTTGCCGTTATTTGATCAAATGAGTTAATGCCTCTTTAAATTAGCGTGTAAGTGACTGAGTATTCCACAGACAGGTCTACATTTATAGTAATTCTTAAGTAATAACCAGCGCGATATAATGTGGAGCAATGCTTGAATCTTTATTGACACGAGCGACCCATCTGACAAACTTTCATTCACTTTGTCTTTACCTAATTTTACGTAGAAAGGCATGTACCTTTCCAAGGATGTAGTAAATAGCGTTTGAAAGCTTCAAAGTTCTGGGATTGAATTCAAGACATCATGGATGTGAAGTGAAAGTTTTAATCACTCGATAAAACGACGAGTAAGTTGTTCAGCCGGTCTGAGTTCAAATCCTACCAAAGCTATGTTTCCCATTCAACTTTACGGTATCAATAAATAAGGTGCCAGTCGAAGGTGGTCGATTTGCTGGACCGTTAGAACGTAGATCAAAATACCTTGGGGTATCTTACCCTGCGTGATATATTAACCCACCAGTGGCCAAGTCATTAATCCCAAACAGACTGGGATGAAGCATATAGGCGAATTATACCAGACTATAAAACAGACAAGTCTCCCATCGTTCCAATGCACTCTCATATGGGTTCAGGAGCTTTGAAGATCAGGCCATATGGAAATCGAACTTGCCCGTCGTTGTTAACACTTAATCAATCTCAGTAGCAAAAAATAATGAAATCCTAGAAACATGCTTATCAACGTAGAAACGTTACCGCCGATAGCATTATAAGTGGTCCACACAGTTCTTAGTCTCGCTACATGTTTTGTTTTGATAATCTTAAACGGAATACAGACACAGCTTTCTTGCATATGAGTGCCTGCGGCAGATAACTTCTACGAGTGAAATTGAAATCAATAATGAAAGCCCAAAAACTACTAGATACCGTCATTTACATCGCTGGTGTTTTTCACATATGCAAGTTTTATCTTACTACATGTTATCATGTTATCCTCCCATTACGTTGGTAGAACTATCGAAACGTTGTTTTCCTGGTGGTTTCTTCGGTAACGTCTTATGATACCAATAGCATAAAGCGTGACCTGACATGCACATACATACATGCATACATACATACATACACACACACACACACACACACGCACGCACACACACACACACACGCACGCACACACACACACCCTGTATAATGATCTACTACGGCAGAATATTTCATAGGAAGGAAGTGAAAGAAAGAAGTCATATGCGTGGCTGAGTAAACCAAACATACGTAATATTATAGAAAAATAATCATTATATAAAATCAATAATATGCATTATTAAAAAAAGTGGTCAGTTAAAACATTATTGTAAGTGTATTCTTATTAATTAATTAATTAATTAATGAAATTTAATTTGCACAACACAATTTTTACTGAATAATCTGGAATTTAATGTAGGTATATCTACAATATTTTAAATTATAAACCTAGATGCAAAATGTTAAGAATATATATGAATACTTATACATCACTATGGGCAGAAAAAATATTTAAATTTGATTAAACTTAAATTAAATCAACGATTTGTCGTATAACACAAAATAATCTCCTTTGATTTCGCGGTCAATGCTTTGAAGGATAAACAAAGCTGTCACTCAACATATGTGTACTCATATTTTGTATATTCTTCAATCAAAACCAATACTTTACTTTGGTTTCATTTAGTACATGTATATTTATTTATTTATATATGGTTCTTTGAAAACATACTGTCTTTGTTTCAATTAATTATGAAAATAACGAAGACTTTAGTAAAATAGCGTTGTCATTATTGAAGCTGCTGTTTGAAACATAACGTAAAATTTTGATGGAAGATTTCAAGATGCACCACTGTAAAAAAGAAGTTTGTGTCGTAGAACTGCTGTTTGGAACATAACGTAAAATTTTGATGGAAGATTTCAAGATACACCACTGTAAAAAAGAATTTTGTGTCGTAGAACTGCTGTTTGGAACAGAACGTAAAATTTTGATGGAAGATTTCAAGATACACCACTGTAAAAAAGAAGTTTGTGTCGTAGAACTGCTGTTTGGAACAGAACGTAAAATTTTGATGGAAGATTTCAAGATACACCACTGTAAAAAAGAAGTTTGTGTCGTAGTACAAGCGGCAGTTTCAAGCATATTTGTACCAAAATAGTTATAAATGTCCATGAATATGATGATTACCATCTTCTGTTTCATTTGTAGATCATGTGGTTCTTTCGATGATTACACACGCCAATCGTTACATGATAAATTCGGTTGCAGACGGAATATATAAATGTTTGTTTGGAGGAACCAGATCTAACTCTGCTTGTTTGTAATCCTCTTATCTGGCTTCTAATAGTGCTGGGTACGTTCCTCCATTTATTTATTTAATTCTTCAAATCCAACGATGAGGTAGCCAAAGCATTCTTTTACGCCATTAAACCGCTTCTCTGAGGGTCCAGCCACAACTTAACCATGGTGTAGTTTCCGTAGAAGATACTATGGAATAAACATGATTGGCTTACACATTACATTTTACCGTATATTAGCTAACATTATGAAGCCCGATCGACCGTTTCACAATATTTGTATAGTTTAAGTTTCATATAAATATGATACACTAATTTAATACTTGAGGTGAGGACCTTTACTTCTTTGACGGTTTCTATGACTGTGAAGTCTGGTCGTTCTAGAGTACGAAGAGAAACCAATCCAGGTGATATTTAAAACTTAGTCCTCATCAATATTTTGTGAGATTTGGCAGACGGAAAATATTTCGAAACCTGGCGTACACACTCACACACACACATACACAAGCGCGCGCACACACACGCAAGCGCGCGCACACACACACAAGCGCACACACATAACCGCACACATATACACATGTATATACTTGTATAGACGCGCGCACACACACGTGCACGCACATAGGTACACATACGCATACATTACTCCTACACACGTACATGAAATTGTTTAGTTTACAAGGGTAAAGTATTCATTACACGCGGTAGAGTTTATATTTAATAGAAATCAGTTGATGTTTTCTCTCCGTTCCTACACAAAGTTTCCTTCCAAGTCAGCTTGTTCAGGCAACAATGAAGGGAAACAAACAGAGCCTCAGTTCCACTGATTCTCTTAGGTGCAAAACGATCAGAGGGCAGTTTGTATTTCAGCTTTATACAAATATATTATAGCTGTAATATGAGCACTCAGAACTGGTATGCACTTATCAATGTAGTAGTCGTTATTGCTGCTGTTGTTGTTGTTGCATAGTCTTAGATCAGTTCTGATCGAGCAACTCAGATAGTCGGCCGAATTACGAGAGAAGTGACTCACAGATCTCTTTTCCTATTTCTACCACGTAGCTGTCTAAATTTCAACGATACTGCACGCTCCGATACGCAATAGTTTCAGTTGCAGTGTGACTGTGTGAAAATGTTACTCTCGCTCAAGTCAAGCTTTATACTTATATGTCTGTAGATTCCAAAGGTTCTTGCAGCGAAGACGGTCAAGATGGAATCAACCACAGTGCGGCATTTGCTGTTCCTGTACCCTTATTGTTAGTGCTATGCATCCAACTATTTGAGTCTACAACTAAAGCTATTGATATTGCGGCAACTTCGGTATGTATATGACTCTTGCGCTTTTAGGTTGAGTGAGAGATAGTAATTAGTTTGGCAACCTGATTAGTAGTTAGCTAGCCAGTTTATCGTGTTGTTTCATGAATGTTTATTGCATGGATGGCTTGCAGAGATTGGAGTTGAAAGTTGGGTTGATATCTGTGGCTGGTAGAATAGTGTACTTCGAGTAGGAGTTTGTTTTGTTGATGACGCCATTACATATTTCTTGTATCAGGTTTGAGATGGGTATGGCAGTTAAATACAGTGGTCTGAACCCGTATTGGACGCTAAGAATTGGCCTTTATAGAATATTTTGGGATATGTATAAGAAGGTTGTGAATTATATCCCTTCACCTTGGCTTCTGTGGGGATATTTTCATAAACTTTTCCACATTCCAGAGTCTGATATTTTGACAAAGATGGTACATATAGATATTGGGGATGCAGTGATTCCTCAGTGGCCTAGGTATTTTAGGTGTATGTATTTGGTTTTGTGTTGATCCGCAGGCTATTGATATTTTATTTTCCTGTTGTGTTGGGATTCCTGATACAAAGCAAAACTGTGGTCTATATGGAAGGTGCTTATTCTTCGCGTTATTCTTGCTTTTATTTTTTGTTTGAGTGGATATTGCAGGCTGATTTTCCAGCAATTCAGCTATGGTTGACTGCTTGATGTTGCAGTGACGGCGTATTATTTGATATTGTTATCCTGACATGTGGCTGTGGTGAAACCATTATTTTGTTAGTACTGGTGGTGCTGCTAATTTAATCTATATAGTGATTTACTGTATTTTTGGTTCATATTAGATACAAATGCTTGCCAGTTTTCTCATTTTCCAAGGTTTATTTATTTCTTTTTACTTTATTTAGTTCTTTGATGCTGAATTTATTTCAGTTGTGTATGGTTTTCGGTGTATTGTAATTGATGATGTCTCTGAATTTTATGAGGTTGGTTATTTCTAGTGTGTAATTGCTGTTGTATTTTTTTATGTTGCCGTGTGAGATATATTTTTTAGAAGCGCCTATAATTATTTTCGTTGAATGTAAGTACTGCAGTGTCTATATTGATGATTGTAACGTTGTTGAATTATGAAAAAAATTGCTTCTGTTTCTTGGTGTAACTCGTTCTACTGTGCTTTTCTGAAGTTTGTAATATTTTATTTTTATTTTTACCTACTTCATTGATAAACGAATGCGTTGTTGATGATAATTGGTAGGTAGTCTGATGAATATTGGAGAATTGTTTACCATGTGGCTGTGGGAGCTATATATAAGGATCGGAGGGTGAGGAATGGGTATATCTGATGTATCTGGCTTCGCGAGTTAAATGTGTGTGATAGTGTGAATTGCTGAGGATGTAATTAATGGGAGTTTAGGTGCGATGGTGTTACAGCATCACTCTTGTTATCTGTACAATTTGGAAACCAAGAGGTGTAGAGTGCATTCAAGTGTTTCCTTGTAATGTTGTTCGTAACAATGTTAAAGTACCCTAGCTGGTGTATAATCTGATGAATAGAGATCTGTGTCCGTGTGTATGTGTGTGTGGATGTGTGTATATATGTGTGTGTGTATTAATGTTTGCTTTTATGTCGAGATATGATAAAGACAATTTTACTGAAAGATTACTCAATAATTCTGTAGAGTACATATTTAGTATTCTTTTAGCAGAGCAGTTTTGACGGTGATTTTGATGTTTCGGTCAGCTTAGCCTTTGTCGGACAGTTGTTGTAACAGAATTATATATATATATATATATATATATATATATATATATCAGGTCATCCCATAAGTAGTGACCGGACTTCTATATTTTCAATTTGTAAATGCATTAACAGTATTTTAGAAAGTTTAATGGGGCAAGTAATATTTATATGTATTTGGACATATTTAAACTATTTAAATTTCATTTTGCCGGATAATCTCATTGAAATTTCACTAATTATGGCTCTTCAAACATGGAAGTGCCTAAGAAGATTTGAGGTACATGATAATTTATGAGTTTAAAACAGGGAATTCTGCAGCTGAAGCGACCCGAAATATTCACTCAGCTTACAGAGAAGAGTGCCTGTATGAAAACAACTTCTAGAAGATGGTCTATAAAATTCAAAAGTGGAGATTTCAGCCTCGAATATGAGGCCCGAACAGGACGTCCAACTGAGTTTCATGACAAGCTCCTTGTGGCAAACTTGAAAAAGATCATGCAGTTTCAGTTGAAGAATTGGCAAGTAAGCTTTGTTCAAGCCATACAACTGTTCACCGCCATCGATCTTCAACGGCTTGGAAAGGTCCCAACACTCGGATAATGGGTACCTCATGATTTGTCTGAAGGCAACCGCAAATCTGGAGTGGGTATCTGGTCTTATCTTCGTCCTCGTGAACTCAACTCACTCTTTTTGGACAGATTGGTGATCGGTGATGGCAAATGAGTCTTTTTTCAAAATGTCGTAGACATTAGCCCGGTGAAGGAGAAAAGGTCCAACCACAACCGAAAAGAGTACTCCATGCGAAGAAGGTTCTTGTCTCTGTTTGGTGGGATTGCAAATGAGTCATCCACTTTGAGTTGCTACCAACTAATGCAACAATCAATGCTCAAATCTACTGTCAGCAATTAGGGAAAAGGGCCTGCCTTAGTGAATCGAAAGAGAGTGGTGTTTCATCAGAACAATGCAAGATCCCACACTCTAAAGGATCACGTTACAGAAAATCGAGGAACTTGGTTGGGAGAAAATAACTCATCCGCCTCATTCCACAGAATTTGCTCCTTCAGGTTACCATTTGTTCCGTAGCTTACAGAATCTTTGAATGAATTAACTCTCGAAACAACTGAGGAAGTCGAAACTGACCTTTCGGAGTTCTTCTCTTCGAAACCGAAAGAGCTTTTCACTTATGGGATTAAAAACCTTACAAGAAGATGGAAAAGATGTCATAGATAATCATGGAAACTATATTGACAATTAAGTTTCATTAACATGTAAGTAACATTTGATCACTTGTTTTCTTTATTTAAAATTCAGACATTACTCGTGGGCTCAGTAATGTCTGAATATAGTTTCTAATACAAGCACCATGGAGACACGACTACATGAACTAAAGGATACACTCATTACCAGGAACTACCCACCATCCCTAATTGATACAGGCTTTCAACGTGCTCTACAACTCAATATCCACAAACACAGACATCCCAGATTAAGGAAGGATTTACAACCAAAAGCCCTACCATACATCTCCACACACAACCCTCTTAACAATGAAGCCTTCGACACCATCCTCCAGAACATCCCCCTACTAAAAAGTACCACAGAATGAATTTAATTCTCCAAACGCACACCATCATAAAGAGCAAAAGACAATTAAATCTATGAAAAGTCTCCTAATACAAGCCCAAATATGCTCGACAACAACCCTGAAGCAGTCAGTAAAAAAATGCGGAAGACCAAACTGTGGCCAACCTAATTGAGGGATCAGAGTTCTCCTTCAAGCAGGGTGAACATTTTACAATGACACACAACTTCACATGGGTTTCGCAGAACCTAATATACGTATTAGCTTGCTCTGGGTGTCAAGAGCAATACATAGGCCAAATCAAAATCAGTCTACGTCAAAGGATGGCTCTACATAGATCCCAGATCAAAATTCAAAAATAGAGAAAAATAGCATTCAACGAATAAGTCGACATTTGCGCCATTAGTGGCTCCAGAATTTTTCCTCTCTATAAATTCGTGGACCATGCAACCTGTAATCAGCGCATTAGTAAAGAGTCATATTCTATCACAATATATAAACCTCTTTTGAATGCGTCCACCACTACTGACACTATTACAAGGGCCTTAGAACAATACCCACGCAAATATTAAAAACGATATATTCAGAACAGTCACTACCCATGAATTTATTCAGGACAATTCTAAACACTACTATTACAACCATAACAGGTCACTTTTAGGTCAGTTGATCATTTAAGACAATTCCACCAACATTCTACTACTGTCATGCCACTCCCGCATTCTTCTTCTTCTTCTTCTTCTTCTTCTTCTTCTTCTTCTACTCCTTCTTCTTCTTCTTCTTCTTCTTCTTCCTCTTCTTCTCTTCTTCTTCTTCTTCTTCTTCTTCTCCTCCTCCTCCTTCTCCTCTCCCTTTCTCAGCTACTACTGCTGCTTTAACCGTCAAAACCAAGAACTCCTATCAAATATTAAGACTACTACTATCTGCTACCTGCTACCTGCTACCAAGCCCTAACAAGAGTAAAAAAGAGAGACAGAGACAGACAGAAAAAAGGAAAATGTCCTTTGCATTTGAAAACTGGAAATATTTTTAAAAAACGTTGCATTTAATTTTTCCACAATTTAATTGTATTTCATGCTGTCGCAAAGACTGCAACCGGTACTAAAATGTTCTTCAAAATAAAATTATTTTAGCATTTTCTACTTTGTCTTATTTTCCTTATATATATATAGCAGTAATAGTAATAATAATAATAATAATAATAATAATAATGGAAGTGTTATCATGTACATTGTTTTGTCTTGGTATAAAAGATGGGCTACAGCAAATATTCTGCTCAATACCACAGATTTGCTTGTCAGTTGTTTGACCTTAACCAGTTGAGCATGTCCCTTAGTGGCTGACAATATGTGCATCTCTGATCACGAGCAGAAGTAGTGGGGGAGCATCATAGCCATGTGTTGAGAGGGATTCTTTGGGGTTTGAATAATTCACCTCTGGAAACATGGGTGGTTCTTTCAACATCCTTAAACAACCCTTATTCAGGGACCGTTTGAGCGGGATGGGTTACTCAACCTGAAGAAAATTCTAACTGGGCCCCACCTGCAAGGTCATGTGCTGTTTATCTTGATATGAGATCACCATGTCGCGCACATATGGTTGTGAGGCATGTGCCTGGTGTACCTTTATCAGACGGGTAGTCATGATGGGTATATTGGGCTTCGTATATTTTACCCCAGTGTCACTTTGATGGCATGAACTGCTCTCTCACTCAATAATAATAATAATAATAATAATAATAATAATAATAATAATAATAATAATAATAATAATAATAATGATAATAATAATAATGATGATAATAATAATAATAATAAATGCCCTGATGCAGTACCAAGCAATGGCTCTCGTGGCTTCTGATCTTAACTGATTGGAAGTGTTATCATGTACATTCTTTTGTCTTGGTATAAAAGATGGGATACAGCAAATAATCTGCTTTATACCGCAGATTTGCTTGTCAGTTGTTTGACCTTAACCAGTTGACCATATCCCTTAGTGGCTGACGATATGTGCATCTCTGATCACAAGCAGAAGTAGTGGGGGAGCATCATAGCCATGTGTTGAGAGGGATTATTTGGGGTTTCAATAACTCACCTCTGGAAACATGGGTGTTTCGTTCAACATCCTTAAACAACCCTTATTCAGGGACCCTTTGAGCGGGATGGGTTACTCGACCAGATGAAAATTCTAACTGGACCCCACCTGCAAGTTCATGCGCTGTTAATCTTGATATGAGATCACTATGTCGCGCACAGATGTTTGTGGTACACCCTTATCAGACGGGTAGTTATGAGTTTCTACAAATCACATGTTTCTTAAAATAATTATAAATTCCATTCATGGAAGACCCACCTAAAATTTTCATTGCAATTTGGTAGCATTAGGTTGTAGGTGACATAATAAAATGGGAGCTTTTATATACATACTCAAAAACGTTTATCGTAAGCGAACTTAAAGGATATATATATATATATATATATATATATATATATATGTATATATATATATACGCATATATATATATATAATATATATATATACATATGTACATATGTATGTATTTATGTGTATGTGTATGTATATATGTATGTATGTATGTATGTATATATATGCATTTGTGTGCGTATAAATTTAAGTTATAGTATATGCATTCAAGTAACCAGATAGTACTTCTTAATGTATCATTCTACAAAGCCTATAGAATATATCGAACGATACAAGAGAAACCGCTGAGAAGAGTAAAGAGTCACAAATGACAGAGAAATATTTAGATGAAAACGGATGAAATCATTTAACATTACATCGTAAATCTGAATTTCATTTAACAGTAGGAAAGCAGCGGTTTGACCTTCGCTGGGAAATCTTCAAGCAAGCAGATCCTTGGAAAATGGATGTTGTATTTGTAGGTGGTAGGCTTGTCTGGAAGTGTTTGCATTGTGCATGGCATGGAGTGGATGTGTTTTTTCTTGGTGAGTTTGCTTCTCTTTGTAGTTTAGCTGCTTTCATCCGTCAATGAAGGTTTTCGTGGTGTAGGCGTTTGTGCATGTGCTTTTGTGTGTGCCTCTACATATGTGTATGTATGTGTGTCTTCGTGTACGTGTGTGTATGTAAATGTGTGGGTTCATGTATGTATGTGTGTGTGAGTGTGTGTATGAGTGTATGTGTGTATGTGTGTGCGTGCGTGTATGTGTATTCTCGTTTAGGCAACAAGATATTTTTGTCAAAATGAATGTTTGCTTTTTCTTGAATGGTGACATTGCTATTAATAGGGTTGAGAGAAACATAAAAAAAAATCATAGTCGGTGAATTAACGCTTTTGTTAAAGTATTTTCCGTTTAAATGTCATTAGTATCATTAATATTGAGTAGTTTTATTGTAACTGAATGTGAGTGTAGGTGGATATTGTGTTGCTCTCTTTGATTGAATATCAATGTTTTCAAACCATAAACACTTATACAATAAAATCTACTCCACTCACTCGTCAATGGCCCCACCAGACCTTCAAGTGGACAACAATTCAAACAGGGTTTTAATTTAATTCCAGCATTTTTAATGAGCTGTTCAAATCAAAATTCATATACGTTATACGACTATTAACATTATCATACGTATCATATGCATATTAACCAAACATTCTTTGTCGGCCTAACTGAAACACATCAGGTGTGTATACGTATGCGGAGGTGTGGCATATATGTATATATATATATATATATATATATGTGTGTGTGTGTGTGTATGTGTGTGTGTGTGTGTGTGTGTGTGTGTGTATGTATCAACACAAGAAGATGCTAAAAACATATGTTAATATATTAAGATATGTTAAATGCATTATAGTATTAGTGGCTCGCTAGCAATTAAAAACCAAAGAGGAATTAATAAATAAAGGGTGCGAAATAGCACCAGCGATTGCTAAAAATAGGAGTCAAAAATTAACTATGAAAGCCACTAAAACACTAGCCTCATTACCTTTACGGGAAGCGGGCACAGCAAACTAAAACTAGACTCACAAAAAGAGAAAGAAAAAATACACACACACACACATACATACATAGTTACTTACATACATACATACATACATATATACATACATACATACATATATACAGACATCCATACATTCATACATACATACATATATTACATATATATATAAAATACAAAATGGAACAAGAACGCAAAACATCCATACAGCTATGTGATACAAAAAGGGACAACAAAACTTCCAGATAGATGATACAAGGAAAACAAGGACGGGTCATTCGAAGCCCTCTATCCTCAGTCAAGCACCAGATTATCCTCGCAATTTCGGCTGATTATTCTTGAGATTGCTCCAATCTGGCCAGCTCCAAGGAAAAACTAAGCTAAGAGCATTAGATTCCTTGGAAGACAGCAACGAATGTATACAAAAACAAGGTCAGAAAAAACGGACAAAGTTACACAAATACAAATACAATAATAAATACAATAAAATAATAACAGGACATAACAACAGGTGTCTTTCGACTAAGGATGGATTGAATTAAGCTGGCGCGTGTGGAAATAAAGCCTTACGGCAGAGATCATGCGTACATACGTACATATATACATACATACACACACATATACATTGATACATACATACATACATACATACATACATACATACATGCATACATACATACATAAATGCATACATACATATATACATCATACATACACACATATTTACATACATACTAACAAACGCACACACAGATACACATACACACACACACAGAGGTTTATAAAATAATTATTTGTCAGTCTTCAGACTAACATAAATGATATAAATATATCTCTGACAGATTCTGTCTTCGCTACTTTTCCATAAGTTATCTATCAATTATCTTAAGATATATTATGTTATACAAAATACACAATGAAGATTAAAACATAAGAATGCAGACATGGTAGACCTCACAAATGCAGATAATCAGTGAAGGAGTTTTAAAGAACATTTAAAAACTGCAAAAATGTACAATACTACAATTGAAACAAATAATCTATCTTTCTGTATAAAATTTGCCCTGTTTATAACTATACCATATGTTACACATATATTATATCATACCTTGATACTGTGTAGACCAAGATCCCCGTTGACAGGCTGTTGGTATTTGTAAAGTGTTAAACACTTTCGGTATGCAAATTAGGAATTCCTTCATAGAGTAACTGCTGTATTTGTTGAGTTTATAAACAGTTTAGCTGCTCGTTTCTCTGGAGAGTGACAGAATGATGTAGACGCCTCTGATGAGAATCCAATAAGTTTCGAAAATCGATTAAAGTTGTTCATCACTTGTTTTTCAGTCTGCCGAGAAATGGCTAAAACTTGCCCTTTTTATAATTATACCATATGTTAAACACACACAAACACACACACACACACATATATATGTATATATATATATATATATATACAGCTACGAACGGGTATCCAAAAGAAAACGGAATTTTGTAATATTTTATTCACATAGGTTGCATGTTTACAATTTTATTGCCTTCAAAGCATTCTCCATTTCAAGCAGTGCATCGATCCAGATGCCTTTCCCACTATTCGAAGTAATGCTGGAACTCTTGCGAAACGATGCTTTTCTAACGCCTCCGTCGTTTTTTTCTTCACGTCTTCAACATCCACAAATTCCGTAGCATCAACTTTTGTCACCTGTGATGACCTTCGAAAAATGGTCCGGATCAACTTCCAACTGTTCTTTCAGTTCACGACACGCATTCAGTCGTGATTGCGTTTGATCTTTCGTGAATAAACTGCAACTCTTTTCAGTCGCAATTCCTAGCTCAAAATTCGTTGGCAGGATCTCCAGGACACACCAGTCATATCAAGTTCGTTAATTGTTCGTTGACTGTCCTCCAAGATCAGTTCAGGAATTTTCATGATGTTTTCATTCGTTTGGGTGGTGAACGGTCGTCCTTAACGAGGTTGGTATTCAAGCGGCAAGAGATCATTCTTAAAGCGTGGAAACCATTCCTAAACTTGTGCTTTGCTCATGGCAGCGTGCTTGTAAGCTGTTTGAAGTATGACAACTATTTCGGCCACCATTTTCCCCAACAGAAAACAGAATTTCACGGCAGCACGCTTTTCCTTTGATTCAGCCATCGCAAAAATCGACGAACAAGGGAGGAACACAGCAAAGCATAGATGCATCACATGACAGGACTGCATCACTGAACGACGCGGGTCGGAAAACCGATGCCTGAGTGCCGCATCTGTCCCACGGGAAACGTTTCTGGTCACTTTTAGGTAATCCTTGTATGTGTATATGCATTGATACATACATACGTACATACATAAATAATACACACACACACATACATTTATGCATATACATATACATACACACACACACACACACACACACACACACACACACACACACACACACATATATATATATATATATATTATACAATGTAGTTGAGGTATTCTAGTATATATTTAATAATTTAAATAAACAATTCTAATCTAGCGAAAACCCAATGTATTGTAATATAAGTTTTAATAAGGCTTCTGATAAGATTATTCTATGGATCCGCTTCAGCTACGATGACTACTTCAATATCCGCGCAGAATTGTTCATATGCTTGCTCTAAATGGTCCTTATTTATTTCAGACATCACCTTGAAAATAGCAACCTTCTGTGAAATTATGGTATTATAAAAATGTCGATTGGTTTCCGTTTAAGCAACACGACACAGGATTTAAGTCTGACGAATTTGGAGGACACAAGTCGAATGTTCCATGATGGTAAACATTGTCTGACGTCCATTCTTGGATTACGTGGGATTTCTGGTATAATCCCGAGTGTTGCTGACACACGTATGACCTTCTATTGTCTACTTCAAACGTTCGGGTTTTAACAACAGTCTCCAGAACCCCAACGTATCCAATAGGCATTAATTTAAAATCCTGTGGAAAGATGTGAGGTAGCATGATATGTCTCGTTACTAACCACTCTTAAAACAATAGTGCTCACTGAAATTTAGTTTTTATCACTCTGGAGACTTCCGAAATCTCAGCACATATCCATCTTCCACTTCTCCTGTTAGACTTTTGGTGTTGGTTGAAGTTATTCTCATCAAAGAAGTAAAGCATTTGATGTCCGTGATTTAACCGTGTTAAGTAACCGCTTGGTACGGATCACACATATTTTTTGTATACCTGCTGACATGAATTGGCCTCGCCTCAGTATATAGGACTTGTATCGAATGTCCTGGTGTACCTCAGGACTGTGGTGCTGAGAAAATAATACTATGCAGCCGACTGACATGTTAGATCACTGAGAACACACACAAAAATGGAATCATGTTGTTCTTATGAAGAACATTTCTGTTCCCAATTATGGTCGCCACAAAGTGTTAAATTATTGACAGAACCCGAGACAATCCAACGTCGCTATATCAAGAAGACTACTTCAGTACAACAGATGGACTACTAGGAGTAGATAAAACAGGTGAGACTCTACTGCCTAGAGAGAATATACGAAATGTATGCAGTGATATATAAATATATATATATATATATATATGGAAGATCCGAGAGATTCTAGCACCCATCTTACGGAAAGAAAGCTATCCCAATAACCCGAGTGGACGTCACTGCGTTGTATTAAAATCGCATCATGTCGACCAGAGTGAGAACCTAATATTGTTACAGGACCACCAACTTTTCAATAAATTATCAAAAGTCCTCTGAGAATAACTTTTTTATTCGCTCTCTCATTAGGAGCGATTCCAGAGTCATGGCCGTAAAGTGAGTTTTATGGCGGTGGCCTGGCATATCCAAAACCTCTGGCTGAAACGGATAATAAAGTAATAATAGAATATGCATATTAGTGATCCTACATGTCCTTCTAGGTTTGCTTTTCTCCCACATTCTTCATTGTGCGGGCCATATATTGGTTTCAAGCTTTGGCACTAGGCAAGCAATTTCTAAAAAGTGGAAAATTCGATTACATTGACCCCAGTATTCAACTGGTACTTATTTTATCGACTCACAAAGGTTGACAGGCAAAGGTGACCTCGGTGGAATTTGAACTCAGAACGTAAAGACAGCCGAAATACCACTATATAATTAAATTAAGTCATAATTGAATTACCTTCTTAGTATCCGTGTGCATGTAGAGTTATATATTTTGGGGTGTGGATGACTCGTGAATGACCATATATGTGTACGTGAGATTATGTGCATGTATGTCAATGTTCAATTTTATTTCAAGATTTCTTGCCAATAGAGAAAGTTTCGGTTTCTAACTTAGATCTAAGACTCCTTGTTTGAAATTTCAACATCAACAGGGAATAGTTGTATATATGTATGCATGTATGTATGTATGTATGTATGCATGTATGTATGTATGTATGTATGTATGTATGTATGTATGTATTTACTCTCATGCATATAGCTGCATATCTAGACATACTCAGATATACTCAAATGATAAACATCTGGAAAGATGTACAGATATAGTGTATATGTATGTATGTATGTATGTATGTATGTATGTATGTATGTATGTATGTATGAATATTTGTTTTTTGTGCATATGTCTGTACGTATTCGTGTACTCCCTCATCACAACCACCTGTTTTTGTGTCTTTCTACCGCCTCCATTTCTTTTTCTATTCCAATCCGTATTTCTTTGTCACTCCCTACATACGTCATGCATTATCACGTCTTTTACCTTACGAGAGCATTTTTCTCTACGGTAACTGCAGTGAATTTTTTTTTTTTAGGAGTTGAAATATGTCTCAAACATATTTTAACTGAACTAAACTTTGCTTATGCCTAAACACAGCTTGATGTTGATATTATGGCAATTTCCACAAACTCGGCTGTCTACATGCCCAAATTAGTTAATGTCGTTGACTGTATTTTATTAAAAGCTATGCTTTGATAAATTCTATC
>NC_043001.1:48186677-48261677 GCF_006345805.1 Octopus sinensis | reverse complement strand
CTTAATGTTATCACTCAACATTTCACTTCTTTCTATTTCAATGAAGGAACCTCCGTCTCTCATCTACATTCTACCTCTATCTACTCCCCCTTCACTTCTGCATTTCACTACGTCCACCTACAAAGTCCAACCCATTCGTTGGCAACAGCTGATTTACGACAACGTGATGTGTTTGTATAAAATAAGAGGAGAGAGAGAGAGGAGAGGGAGGGAAGAAAGGGGGAGAATGGCGGAAGAAATAGGGCTAGGTGATGAGTAGGAAAACAGAGGCCGTAAATGAAGCAAAAGCGCGCGCGTGTGTGTGTGTGTGTAAAAGAAAGAGTTGTTGTTCTGATAACAGTTAGGTCCCAGTTCGAGCTGATTAGTGATTGAAGGTATTCCAATTACGACCAACATATATATATGTATCAGGCATTACAGCGGTGAGCTGGCAGAAACGGTTAGCACGCTGGGCGAAATGCTTAGCAGTATTTCGTCTGCCGAAACGTTCTGAGTTCAAATTCCGCCGAGATCGACTTTGCCTTTCATCCTTTCGGGATCGATAAATTAAGTACCAGTTACGCACTGGGGGTCGATATAATCGACTTAATCCGTCTGTCTGTCCTTGTTTGTCTCCTCTTCGTTTAGCCCCTTGTGGGTAGTAAAGAATTCCGTTACAGTAACGGAAAATGGGAGTGTGGTAATAAGTTTGCTTCCCAACTATATGGTTCCGGGTTCAGTCCCATTACATGACACCTTCTACTATAGCCTCAGGGCTACCAAATCCTTTTAAGTGGATTTGGTAAAAGGAAACTGAAAAAAGTACAGGCAGCAGTCTAATAATTCTGTCAGCTCGCCGCCCTGGAACAAAATCTTATACTGCAGGAGAAACACTGTGAGAAGACAAAGACTTCATCGATGAATCAATGCTTTACCTGTTATGTGACAGTTTATGGTATGCATGACTGTTATTGGCAACATATATACTGTGGAGGCACATGGCCTAGTAGTTAGAGCAGCGGTCGAGAGATTGCGTGTACGAATCTCAGACCGGGCGATGTGTGTGTTTATGAGCGAATCACCTAAGCTCCACGCGGCTCCGGCAGAAGGTAATGGCGAACTTCTGCTGACTCTTTTGCCACAACTTTCCCTTTCTCTCTTTTCTCTTGCATCTTGCAGCTCACCTGCAACGGACCGGCGTCGCGTCCAGGTGGAGAACCTATACGCAAAGAAACCGGGAAACTGGCCCTTATGAGACAGGTATGGCTCGAGAAGGAATAAACAACAAAACATATATACTGTATTTTAACGTGTATAAGGAACCCTTCTTTGTCAGCAATTAGGTTTTTTAAATATGGGGGTTTCTTATACATGGATAATATTGTAATCCCTAACAAAACATTTTTCCAAATTTTAAGCCCCTCTCCAACCAAATTTTGGGGTTTCTTATACACGAGGGTTCTTATACATGTTAAAATACGGTACATCCTTGTGTGTGTGTACCGGCGTGTAGTTAATCTAATGTCATTACTTACAAGTGTCTGTTTTGTACGTAAGTGGACAATATGTTTGACGGTTTATTGTAAACCTATGTGTACGTGCGTGTTTGCAGGTGTGTGTTTGTGTGTGTGAGAGAGAGAGAGAGAGAGAGAGAAAGAGAGAGAGAGAGACAGACAGAGTGTGTGTGTGCGTGTGTGCACGTGTGTATGCGCGCGCGAGCGCATTTGTATATGTGTATGTGTTGTCAATGCTTGTTGCGTGTTCATGCTTGCATTTGTCCGAGTGATACTGATTGGGGACCAGCCAGACATTGTATACATATATAGAAGTTTGAGAGAGAGGGAGAGGGAGATGGAGAGAGAGAGAAAGAGAAAGTGAGAGAGTGCGAGAGAAAGGGGGTGGCGAATAGAATGAGAAAACATAAGAAGCTGGCTAATTAATTTGATAGATAATTCACTGGCTAGATCGATAGATAGACTGAAAGAAGAAACTTTTGGAGACAGATACAAAGAAAAGAGAAAACGAAATGAAGAATATATATATATATACGCACACTGAACGAGTGTGAGTGCGTACATGGGTGTGTGTGTGTGTGTATGTGTGTGTGTGTGCGCGCACGTGAGTGAGAGAGAGGGAACTAGCAAGTTACCTACATAGATAGATAAATAGATACATAGGTAGACAAACAAACAGATATAATAATATAGATAAACAGACAGATAGATTAATATGTAGACAAATTGAAAGCAGATGAATAGATGAGTGAATACATACATACATATGTATATATATATATATATATATAAAGTGAGAACGTAAAAGAGAGAGATAAATAGATAGGTAATTCGATAGTTAGATAGACAGGTACACAGAGAAAGAAAAAGACAGAGAGATAGAGGGGGAAGAGAGAGGGGGGAAGAATAAACCCGTTTCCTGTCAAAGATTAAAAGATCTGTGAAGAAATCTAGAACGATGATTTCGTTTGAAGTATAGCTTAATGACGACCTAAAAATATATTGGCTCTGCTAGAGACACACTTAACAAAACGTGTGATTAACATCGGATTGAATTGGTGTCACCTCTTATTATGGGGAGTTATTTGATGCCATTTATTGTCCAAGTTTCTTTTTGCGTCTCACTCGGAGGAAGACGAGTAAGGTAGAGTGCATGAACTTCGCTGACCAGATTCTGAGACTGCTTTTGGAGTGTGTGTGTGTGTGTGTGTGTGTGTGTGTGTGTGTGTGTGTGTGGAGGAAAGAGGTAACTAGCTTTCATGGTTTACGGGTAGTAGGAAGTAACACAATAAAATATTAAGTTTTTGCGCTTTCCCTTCATTAGCCACGCGTACAGACGTCGACTATCATAGTCATACAAAAGTCTGAAAATTCTTGATGTTTCGTGGGAAAGTTAGAGCAGTGTTTTTCTGCTGAATTCTGCGAGCTTATTTACTGTTTACTCTGTTAGTCTCCAGCTCATTGAGCTTATCTCTAAACGCGGGATGTTCTTAACTCTTAGGCAGGGTAATGTTTTACAATATAGAATAGTTGGTCGGTGTGGCCCGTTTCTAGGGCGTAAGCCTCCTGCGAACCCTGTATACTTTGGCCCCTCGACTATCTCCTACAATTTGACCAATCACACTGGTCAACAAAATAAAACTTTTATTTTCTGGCATAAAATCTTAGAGCTGTTTTAGACTAAAATCTTTGGTGCTGATTTTAAAACAGACATTAGATTTGCTCAATCATATAACATTTTTGTGCCATAAGTATATACCTTTATTCACCTGGTTCATACCAAAAGTTAATTTTACACCACTATTTACGAGAATTTTGCTTGGATTGTCATGCTAGTTTTGATTAATATGTTCAAGCTGAGTTTCGCTTTAAAACCGATCCTCTTTTCAGGTGTGAACTAAACCATTGTGATTTAGTTATAGATACAACATTAAAAATAAGGACGGGCTGCAATAATCCCGATATCTTCTGTTACGTCTGTGAAAACGTCATTCCACAGGCTCAAATGCGCAACATTAATAACTTTGTCAAGAAGTAGCAATTTAAAGTAGCACTTTAAAGTAGTACTTGGAGACCATGACGAAACTTAGGCTCCCCATAAAGTTTGCAAAAACCTGAGTTGAAAATTTGGTGTAATGAAGCAATTAATCAAAGCTCTTGATCACAGTGGAGTATACTTCAGATGTATGTGTACAACCTTTCCAATCTCAGTGACAAGAAGAAGGCAGAAATATTTGATGGACCTCAAATAAGAACACTCCTCAGGGATCCACATTTTGTTACAAGAATGAGTGCGGCTGAGGTTAGAGCTTGGAATGCCTTTTCTGATATGAAGCTGATTTGCTTGGGAAAAGGAAATCTGACAACTATCAAGAAATTCTGGAGGAATTGCTCCTGAGATTGCAATCACTTGGATGTAGAATGAGTATTAAATTGCACTACTTACACAGTCAGTTGAGGGAGTTTTCAGAGAACCTGGATAATGGTAGCGAAGAACAAGGTGAACTCTTCCATCAAAACGTAAAAGTAAGGGAAGAACGCTACCAAGGCTGATGGGACTCAAACATGTTGGCAGATTACTGCTGGAACTTGAAAGACATTCCAGAAACTGAAAAAGGAGGAAGTTCTTGCAGTAATAGCACGATGAGAATGAATGACCACAATGGATGGAGATTTTCTATTCATATTTTGTTATCACAAAGCTTAATACTTACATGTTAATATGCATTTATTCCCACAACTTTGTGCTTTGATTTTCTAGATTAAAAAAAAACACTGTCTATTAAAACTTGCATCTACGTATGCGTAATTCTACCTTTATGAGCATTAAATAGCTGTTTCTAGCAAAGCTAAAAGATTGTATATAAAAAATATCTGACATGAGAGACAAAATTTGATGCCAGATTTGTATTCAGCACCCCAAAATTAGCTAAAAACCATTGATAAACCTTGTGCCAGAAAATGTGTTGACCAGTGTAATTGATGCCTTCGACTCCCAGACAGAAACAAGCACGGAAGTAGTTGTATCTAGGGCGTAACTCTATTCTTCCCCAAACTCCTGGGCACTCGAGCTGCAGTCTCACAACCAGATGAAGTTTGACATCTTGCCCAGCTGTAGCGCAGCTTAAAGGGTATCATATTAAGGAAGAACTTTATGTATTATGCGTTCTGTTTGTGTGTGTGTGTGAAAGAGAGAGAGGGGAAGAATGAAATGGAAGGAGTGATACAGGGACAGGGAGGGAGAGAGGGGAGGAGAGGGAGAAGAATAGAGAGAGGAGAGAAGGAGAGGAATAGAGAGAGAGAGAAGGAGAAAGAGTATGTGTTTTCGTTTGTGCGCGTGTGTGTGTGTTTCTCCGGGTAGTACAAAATCTAGATATACCACCGATCTTGAAACAAAAGACATCACACGAATGCTTGTAACAGAGAGGACTGTGCTATAGGCACCTATGATTCTGGTGCGCTGAATCAATGTTGTTCCTTTACCAGAACAGAACTGAATTCGCTATAGTCAGTAGAGTGTACGTTGTTGGGGAACCTATGCCACATGTATTAGCAGTGTCACGTTATACTTGTTATTAAGGGATGAATTTTGGAAAAATTGTGAGAAATTGTGGGACAAAAATCTTCCTACTATATCAGGTTTTAAAATAGTCAAAACTGGAAATATGCATAAGTGTTACTTGTGCATATAAGTGACACTTATAAGATGTTTATTAAAGAAATTAAAATCTGCATACGTGTCGAGCTGAAAGAATTCACCACCATTGATTTAGTAGATCGAGTGGAAGTACGGAGTGGAAATTTTTAAATTGAATGATTTTTTTTCATTTAGATGAAATAATGTAAACAGCGAATCAACACGCTAGAACAATACAGGGTTTTGCAGATAAAGTCAGGCCAATTTTATGCAGTTGACTTAATGGGTTAAACATTTCATGTTTTGACAAAACCTTGCTTGAAGATCTAATCCTCCCCTTTATTTTTTAGGTAAATAGCGAACAGATTCGAGAACAGAAAATAATGGAGCTGTAGAATCGTTCCGCCATTGTAGTTTTGGCGCTCGTCGGGCACACTGCCAATAAAATTGTTAAGTTGACGAAATTTCCAAAAACAAAACTCATCCACATTCATGGCAACTTTTGCAAAGAAACGTAATGTGTCCCTTTCCACGTTGTCCACAGCTGTGAACAGGAACCTTGGCATGATTAGCTATGTTTGATGACGCCGTCACCTCCTGACAACTAAAGAGAAAGCAATCAGAGCCGAGAGATGCCTAAAGCATGTCATTCCTTAAACATTAAGGTGAAGGGAAAACCTCTCATGTTTGGGGATGAGAAGAAGTTCACTGTGGACGCTGAGGTGAATTACTACTCTTCTGACGTCCTCCCTGTGTTTGAGACTAAGAATCCTGCCTCTATAATGATATTTGGAGCCGTGGCGAGTGATGAAGTTATCATGGAGCTACACTTCATGGAGTCTGGTTTGAAGGTCGGAACAAAGGAGTATGTATGGAGCAGAAGGTTGGGCTTGACAATGCAGGATTCTATGCAGGATTCTACACCATGCCATGGATCAAAACCAACACAGGATTTCGTTGGTGAGAAGATTCATTTTTTTGTGAAGGCCAATATCTGACCCACTAATAGCCTAGATCTCAACCTTCTTGATTACTTTTATGGGGTGTACTTCAAGCAAGGGCCAATACTTTACCACATTCAAGTATGAACAGTTTGAAGACCTGCATCATGTGTGCGACACGCAAAATAAAAAAGGCGGACGTTGTGGCAGCTGCAAAAAATTTCGTTCTCGTGTGGAGGTAGTAATTACCTAAAATGGCGGCCTCATCGAGTGATAAATGTTACATTAAATTTATATCTGTCTACTACCATTATTTTAGTATTTATAACCAGTTTTATGCATCGTAAAAATTGTCTGAATTTATCTGCAAGACCCTGTATAAAGAATATTTATTTTATTTCCATATCTATATAGAGTAGGGGAATGATAAGTACTCGAAACGATTGTGGTATTTGGTTATGTATTATATTCTGTATTCAAATGCTACTCTGGTCAGTTGTACTTTTGATTCTTCCCAGGTCGATGAAGTAACGATTGTTCAAGAACTGAAGTCGATATAAACGTTTATAACCTTGAAGACCTTGCTCCAGAATGGCCGCATTCCAATGACTGAAAGGAGTAAACGAAGAATAGAATATCGACAAACACTGAACGTATCCCATAAAATGAATGAGAACTTCTCAATAAATGCACATCTTGATTTAAATTGGCTGAGAATAAGTGATCGGTGGATTAAGCAGGAAAGAAGAATGATGGAGGAAGCATTACTATATTTGTTTGTCTGTTCGTAATGGAAATCCTCCCGGAATATTGGAAATAAATACCAGTCATACACTCCGGTGTAGATTTCATAGACTAGACTTACTCTCCTTTATATTATTAATGTCCTTGTATTGGTTTAACCAATCAATATAGTTGACAATAGAATTAACATGAAGTGGGGAAACTGAAGCGAACGATTTAATGATTTTTGTTGTATTTATTTTATTGCAAGATAGCCATCTTTGCTGATTGTATCATTTATTGATCTTGTAGGTGAATAATTGTTATCTGAGATCGCAAGTATGTTTTGATATGTGTCACAAATGTAAAGCAACAATTGATTCACAGCAATACGCAGTAACAAAAGAATACATTATTTAGATTTTTCCGACAAATAGAAATAGATTACAGACAGCATCTAATATCTCAAAATGCCACATGTAAGTTTAACGACTCAGATTCTTTTCACCCTAAATCTAAAATTATTTATTTGATTAGACGGAATTAATGTTCAGTTTGGTCGATGTTGTTATATTTTGGTTTGTATAGGATTGGTTTGGTAAAGTCTATTTTGGTCTAGCGCTGTCTGCTGTCTTGGATAGAAGTAATTTCCTCTCTTTAAGTCTAGTGTCGTCTTGTAGCTTGGATTGATGTGGTGTCGTTTGGTTTAATTAAATATCACATTAGGCCCTTCGATAATATTAGTTCCCGCCTCTTAGGTCTAATATTACGTGGCTTAGATTGATGTACAAGCTTCAGTCAAGAACTGTCTAGCGACCTGGATAGAATATTCCTCTTTTGATAAGTGCTATATGATGGCATGGTGTCTCTTAGTAACATAAATTGAAAGGAAGCAGCAATTTTCTAGTCAAGTGTTTTCTGACTGCGTCTAGTGAACTTCGATACTTTTAGATGTTTTGATTTAACTAATCCCCAATACTTTTGAGGATTAGTTAAGAGTAATTTTGACTAGTATTTGATGCTTCTTTATTTCTGTTAATTATAAAGTTTGATGGAAGCTACTTTAAATTGTCGTGTGTAATCTGAGATTGCATGGTGTTAAATGGTTTTGTCTTGTTTAGTTTTACTTTGTTCAATAATGTATTTCATTTTTTGTGTGTTGATTCCTCAGCTAAGATCACTGATTTTTGTGTAATATTTATTTTTCTTCTAATGTTGACTAGTTTACCATAGATATTCAAAATGGCTGAATAGGTAACATATTGCGCAGCAAACTCAAAGGTTCAGAGTTTTAATTTCTGAAATATTTTTGCTTATTTATATTTTGCTACTGTGTTTGAGTTCACCTACTTTTCGGAATATTGGCACTTGGTTAGTTTGTGAATATTATGATACAGTGCTACTCCACAGAGACATGTTCTTTTCTCTAGCTTAACTCTTCGTAAACAGAATCCAAGATCTGATCCAACGTATGGTAGTTTAACATGCTTAGATGACAGTACTTTTTAAGCTAAGAATTGCGAGTTCTCGATGCTCTTCTGCATATGTTTTATGTTTTAACCAAGAGAATTTTTCAGCTTGGATTTCAAACCAATTTACTACGTAATTAAGAAATCCCTACCAATAATGATTTCTAATTTGAAATAATCGCTAAAGATAACAAAAACTGAGATTTTAAACCTCAACGTTTTGTTTATCACAAATATTAAAATGTTTAGATTTTACAACGTAATCTCAACAATCTTTGTTTTAGTTTCATTCACACAACTTTGAGGTTTTTGAATAAAATTCAATGATATTTGCAAGCGTATTCAGGTTTTATTTGCGAGTGAATCCAGAGTCAACATAATATCAATTTAACATTACTGCCATTGCTTACAAAACTATAGCACTGTGTGGCTCCTTTTTGCAGCTAAATAGACTGTGCTTCAGTGTGGTATTACAGTCAGCCTTCACACACGAGCAAGTACGTCTTGATAACATGCATAATTACTTTGGCTAATTGTTTTAGAAGACTATATAGTCGGGAGCAGATATAGGCACCTCAAGTTTTATCCAGCGGAACAACTGGAAAGAGAGAGAGAGCCGCACCAGCGACCGACTGACACTAAATTTCCAGCTGAGTTGACTAGAGAAGCGTGAAACGAAGTACGTTGATCAAGGGTACAACACTTTGCCTCGGTCCAAGAATTGAACCTATGCTATTACGATCATGAACCGAAACTCTAACCACTATGTTGCGTGTCTTCAATTATCTACTTGTGGTAGTTCGGAATCCTACAATGCTCTAGCATCCAATTTCTCGACGATTAGATGTTACGTTGGTATCTCCGATGTAAGCAGTTATGTTTTTCTGGATCTTTTATATTTTCATTTTATGTAATTTGGATTCAGCTATAGAAAATTATTCCCTTCTTTTACTTTTTACTTGATTCACTCATTGGATAGTGGCCATGCTGGGGTACCGCATTATAGGGTTTAGTCGGATAAATCAAGTTCGGTACTGGTAGTTTTTCTTTCTGTCTCTTATCCCTAACCACTATGTTATGTGAACATAAACAAATCACAGTAGGATGTGATAAGCACACACACACACACACACACACACGCTTATATATACGACGAAATTCCACACAATTTCCGTCTACCAAATTCACTCATAAGTCATGGGTTAGTACGAAGATGTAGCAGACACTTGCCCCAACATATATATATGCTGTTTCAAAAGAATGTGTGATGGTCACGAGTAGACGGTCACGCTTTTGATTGTTTCCTCGATAATTGATGACTTGGGTTAATAGATTTCCTTCTTTCTTTCTTTCTTTCTTTCTTTCTTTCTTTCTTTCCTTTATTTCATTCCCCTCCCCCTTTGTTTCTTTTATTTTTTTCTTCCTTCTTTTCCTTTCCTATCTTTTCTGCTTTCTTCATTCATATTTCTTTCAGTCATTCTTTTTTTTCTCGCTGTCAAATCATAATTTCTTACCATTCTTTCTTGCAGATGTTCTGTTGTTTTCCTCTTTCTTTCTTCTGTCCTTTAATACTTTTTTGTTCGCTCCTTTCTTTCCTGTCCTTCCCCCCTCCTGCAATCACCTACCATTATTAACCCTAACTGGAATAAAAGCGCCAGTTTATCACAAGACCTGTTTATCCTACCCAGTCATAATCACAGACAATCAACAACACGTACACAATACTTCTGATGGATAATTAAAATAGGTTTCAAGTCAAAGAAGCATTTTCACTAGCTAGCGGATATCCGGTATTTCAAACATTTCCACTAGTTTAACAATATACGCATGCTTTAAAGCAATTATTATGACCACCACCACCACCACCACCACCACCACCACCACCACTACTACTACTACTACAACTACTACTACTACTACTACTACTACTACTACTACTACTACTACTACTACTACTAATTCTACTACTACTACTACTACTACTACTCTACTACTACTACTACTACTACTACTACTACTACTACTACTACTACTATGTCGTTGCCTTTTCACCATTTGGTGTTATTTTACTTGCTATTCTGCACTTCTATAGTGTGCAGAATAGCCTTTGCTATCAATATTGTTGATTTCGAGACGGCGAGCTGACAGAACTGTTAGCATACTGGACTAAATGCTTAACGACCTTTCGTTCGTCATTCTTTACGTTCTGAGTTCATAAGCCACCGAGGTCGACTTTGCCTTTCAACCTTTCAGGATCGATGGAATAAGCACCAGTCAAGTACTGGGTACGATGAAATCGATTAACTCCCTGCCCTACGAAATTTCAAGCCTTGTGCCTATAGTAGAAATGTTATTAATGTTGATCTCAAGCTGGTGGATTTGTAGGATTGTTAGAGCGTCTGGAAGGCTGGTTTCTGGCATTTGTTCCAGCTGTTAAAGTTCTGAGTTCAAATCCTGTCGAGGTCAACTTTGCGTTTCATCCTTCCGTGGTTAATAAAATAAACATAAAATAGATTAAGGCAATCCTCATAAAGTTTTTAGCCTTGTGACTATATGCAGTACAATATTGTTGATTTTACGTTTTTACTTTACTGTTTCTTGTCTGTCATTTCAGCCTCTTTTTTCACCTGGTACTGTCTTCCACGCAATTGTTTCTCTCAAATTTCATTCCTTGTGTCTATGTTATAAATAATTATTGTTCCAGAACATTATTTAGAGTCCAATTCCTGTCAAAGTGAAATTTGTGCTTCTTCCCATCAGGTCGGTAAATAATTACTAAATTAAGTACTGGGGTCGATGGCTCAAATAATCTCCTCCCGTCAAAATTTCTGGCTTCATACTTAGCAGGAATGTATCCTGGGGTTTACTGACACCAAGTCTTCTCAAATCTCAAAAATAGTTCTTAAAATTCTTGTAGAATACAGGATGAAGATTTTCTCGAAATCGACATTGCGTATAAAAATTCCATTATCTTCCAGCTACTTTAGTATAGTTTGGATGCTGTGCTTAGTGCGCCTCTTACCATTGAGATAATTGTCTTCCATAATCTCTTCATCTTTCTGAATAGATCCTGATATTTCAAAATTTTCTCAGTTTTTGTGATATCCACTCAACTGTCATATATATATATATATATATATATATATCACGCATTTATCACTGATGAAGGGAAGGTTCTTATGAACTAACTCTGAAATCGGGTCCGATATGGTAATAACGGGAATTTTTACAAATTTCTATCGGCTTTCTTCGAAACGCGTGCTTGTAGTGATAAATTATATGATTATTGACGTTGTGTCTATTTTCGGCATATTTTGGGATTAGAAATTTTTTTCTTTTGCCCTTACTTATAAATTGTTTATTATATATATATATATATATATATATATATATATATATATATATATATATATATATATATACTGCGAAATCAATTTATTTGCATGTGAATATGAGGATTGAGCTGAAAGTGTTGCCCACAACCCCAGAAACGCAATTGAGATTAGCAAATATAGTATGTGTGAAGGGATCGACTGTGAGTATGGCTGTGCAGGCTTGGAAACAAGAAGGAGAGGGTACTTGCTCTTCGTGGTCAGCATCATTGAGATCTTGTGGGTTTTCTATGAGTAGTTCTCAGCACTTACCCCTCTTATTTGGTTATTTTGTGGTTTGGCATTCTCTTGTTACCTTGTTCTTTTTTTTAATCCCATTTTACTAGTTACGAGCACCTGTCCACCTTTGTATTTTATCATTTTGTACTTTATTAGACCTTGAGGCTTATGAAAAGTTATTATTATTATTATTATTATTATTATTATTATTATTATTATTATTATTATTATTATATTTCTTTTTATCACAGGTTTTGTTGGAACTCCTGGAGTCTTGCAGGCGTATCGGGCTTGCTGCATACATGCTACAGTACAATGCTATCTGTTCTTTTCAGCTTTCTAATACTTTCCTGATTATTCTGGCCGTGCCAAGGAGGCAAATCTTTTGTAACAGTTCTACTCGGCACTCTATTCCAATTTCCTTTATATTTCCCTTGATGCCTTCTGATACTGTCCCCAAGGAGCCAACAATAATTGACACTATCTTCACCTTCTTCACTTTCCATATTATTATTATTATTATTATTATTATTATTATTATTATTATTATTATTATTATTATTATTATTATTATTATTATTATCATTATTATTATTTATTATTATTATTATTATTATTATTATTATTATTATTATTTTGCCGCGGTCAACGTTGATTTTCATCTTTTCTGAGTCAATAAAATCAGTACCATTTGAACACTGGGGCCAAAGTAATCGACTCATCCCCCTCCGACATTGCTGGCTTTGTGCCAAAATTTGAAATCATCGTCGTCGTCTTACTCCCCTCCCCTTCCTCCTTCTTCTTCTTCTCCTCCTTCTTCTTCCTCTACTACTGCAAAAGTAGACGTATAGTAACAGGTCTATAGCATAAAATAGTTACCTTAATTAATAACTCTGTATCTTTTTCTCCTTCCAACTCTCTTTTTCCTTTCTACACACTCTCCTTCTGCTTTACTTTCTCCTTCTCTACCTTACTCCTGTCTGTCTCTCCCTCTCTCTTTGTAGCTACAATTATGATGATGATAATAAAAGTAAACATTAATAAAATTAACAGCATCTCAAAGGAACAAACAAGTCGACCACCACTATCACAAACAACAACAGTAACAACAAAAGCAACGGCGAAAGAATAATACATAAAGCTGATAAGCTAATCAATCAATGTAGTGTTAGTACAGACTATTTGAATGTAAGAGATTGCCAATTCTTATACAGTTACGGTAGGCAAGCAAATAATTTAGCAAAGCAGGCTGAAAAGATTAACGTTTAGAATGTCTAGATTCATATCTATTCCTCGTCCTAATGTCTGAATAGACGAGATGTTGACTGACCTGATCTACACTGGCAACTGTTACAATAGGTTAACTAATGCATGTATGCACACACAAGCACACACGTACACACACATGTATATACATATATATATGTATATGTATAGGAACAAAAACGGGTTAAAGGTTCACTACAGCTGTTTCATATATATATATATATATATATATTATATATATATATATATGTAGCCACGCCTGCTGGTTTCGGCTACTCCGCATTGATAAGAGGCAAACACCTCGAAACTAGTCTGTGGATGCCAGACCAGCAAGGGGAAACTGCTGACCTCCCCTGTTCGAAGGTTATAATGGACACAGGTTTGTGTGTTACATAGCTCGCTAGAGGTGATGGCCTCTTGGAGCTAATCAACGGCAGCATTCGTCCTATCTTTTTGGACTGCCATGTTAGCTTGGCGATAGCTATTAATATATTATATATATATATATATATATATATATATATATATACACACACACTTCAGTTGAATTAAAAATCACGTGTCGGAAACAGGTGTAATGAAACTTTAAGCCATTTGTATTCTTATTTTATGCAAACACCGCACCTGGAACCTTTCCTGTGCTGGGTCTAGAACTTGAAGGGATCGTTAACCCACATGCCATTGAGCATGGGTATATATTTACATGCATATGTATATTTATATGTATGTGAATATTTGTATGTAGATGAACATGTATATGTAGGTTTATAGATCTGTCTGTATGTGAACAAAATACAAGAAACGGGCAACAAAACATCCAGATAGACGATACAAAGAAAACAAGGACGGGTCATTCGGAGTTTTCTTTCACACACATATATACTCATACATATATACCATATACAGTTACTGTGAAGTCGCATGGCTTAGTGGTTAGGGTGTTGCAATCACGATTTCCAGATCGTGGGTTCGATTCCCCAGACGGAGTGTTGCATTGAGTTCTCTAACCTGCGTCCGCAAATTCCCTTTCTATTTACATCTACCCATCACTTTCTATCTTTTTTGTAACCACATTTCCATTTTGTCTCTTTCATCTGTGACGCTTCTATCTCGGTCTCTCCCCTTTAATCTCTGGCCAGACATCAGCTTTGCTTAGTTTCTTAAATTTCACATTTTTATATTCATTTGCATGTTACTATCTCCTCACTCTCTTCCTTTCCACTTGGTATTTCTGTGTCCTATTTCCTCTTGGTTCCCGTTCCTCTTCCTAGGCCTCTTTATTCCACTGCTTTCGCAGCAACTCTATGTCTATTTTCGTCTCTCTCGATTTGTTGCTTTTTAGGACCATAACAATTTTCTACCACTTTCCTTATTCGTTAATCTATTTACTGTCCAGGTCATTAAGTTTCCTGATTTTCATCTTTTTTCGCGAGTACTTGTCTATAATCTTGGAAATCTATCATGTTGTGCATACGTCTATAATCTTGGAAATCTATCAGGTTGTGCGCACTTTTCGAACCAACAATATTGTCCTAAATGCCGAAGTTATGATTTCCAGTGGACAACTGATAATCTGATCAAACTTACTATGGTAGGCTAAAAAGTTCATCGGCTGATTAAGATACTCACGCCAAGGTATCTACTGATGGAATGTGACAAAATGAGGTTATTTTTTCAACATAGCCTTTTCCTTGCAGTCCACTCACTTCTTCCATCGCTGTTTCAGTCATTGGATTGCATTGGCGTAGAAGCCTTCATCTAATGTTCCAGAACGTAATAAACAGTAGATATGAAGTCATCACTACTGCGACAAATGGATTTTTTCATGTTGGGTAATTAATAATAAACAGATGGGGCCAAATCAGGAAGACAGGGAGGGTGATCAACCAGCTGAAGGCCTCTGTCGCACACAACAATCACTGAAAGCAAGGGCTTGTGTCCAGGAGCATTGTCCTAATGAACATGAAACCTTTCATCAGATTTCCTGGGTGTTTAGTATTGACAGCCTTTCGTAACTGCCTCAGGAAGTTGCCATAGTACTCTCCATTGATGGTATGGCCCTTTTGAAGATAACCAATAAAAACAAAGCCTTTTGCATCGCAAAATACTGAAGTCGTCACCTTTCCTACAGATGAAAAGACCGTAGCCTCTTTTTGAAGCATGTGAGGAAGGGTGTTCCCGCTGTTTTGCTTGTCTCTTTGTCTCTGGTTCAACGTCATCAATTCAACACTCGCCCTGAGTTAGGAAACGTTCAAGGAAACAAGCTAGATCTGCCTGAAACGATGTCATTTTCTCGTGATGTGGTCAGCCTGGTGTGCTTTCAATCGGTAGTCAAAAGACGTGACACCCACTGAGCAGAAACTTTTGTCATGTCAAGTTCATTGAGCAAAATATTCTCAACTCCATCACGAGTATGCTAATAGCATTGGCTATTGATTCAATGTCAATTGTCAGTCATCCATCAGCATGTGGTGAACACGAACAATGTTGCCCTCGGGAATTTTAATTGCAGAACGTCAAGACCATGGATCATCTTCAAGACCTTGTCTTCCCCTCCTAAATTCAGCTGCCTACATTTTCATTGTTAATAAAACTGGTGCATTATTCCCTAATGTAATAACCACATCAGCATGAATGTTGTTGGGGGCCAAACCCTTTTTGTGTAGGTGGCTGAACACAATGATAACAAATTTTGTCGATTTGAATTGCTTTTGAAGAATGGGGATTTTTGAATTGTTCTTTGAACAGTTTACCTGGTAATAAACAATACAATTACTAATAAGAAAAGATGAAATTAATGAATGCACTATTTCATAGCCTATGAAATTTTCAACCCACCCCAGTAGGCATACCCGTTTGTGCAATCATTTCGATTTTCCTGTATGTCTAATAACTCTATATTAGTGTGTGCAGCTGATGCCACCCGCTCACATACACACGTACAAACACACACACGCACGCACACACAAGCATACATACATACATACCTCAAAGACCTGGATGTGAAGCACTCAGTATACCAAAACAGGCCATATATGGGTATTTGTATCGAAATTGTCCCGAAAACGTGAAGAAGAGAATGATATTGACATGAAGCGAAGCATCTCTTAGACTCGTGACCGCTACATCACATCACAATTCGAAGGATACGCATTAGCAGTCCAAGAGAATAGATTGCTATTAAATATCTAATAAACGAAAGAGATAGTGATGCCCTTGGTGTCCCGAAATGCAACCAAAACGTAGATTATGCCATATTTTTGAGGAAGGCATCACACATGTGATTAGCAGTAAGCTGAGAATGTTATCTATCTCCCTATGCGACACGACGTTATCGCAAAAATGACATAGAATGTCATTCATAAAAAAGACTCTCCTGGAATAAATATATAGAATACCCCTGTTATTGAATGTGTACTCAAATACCAACACCAGGGATACTGGTACAACATTCCCGTCAAAGCATCTGTCAAGTAAAAACATAACAAGCCAGATATTGTTGTTTGGGACAGACAAGAAAAAGTATGTACCGTCATAGAGATAACTGTCCTGCTGATATAAATATCTCTTTGAAAATCCAAGAAAACAAAGATAACTATGGACAACTGTTTCGAAACCTCGTCCTTCTATATCCAGATTACATATACCAATAATAATTGGTGCACATAGTTAAATTTGAATTTTCAGAAAAATAAATGAACCAATTAACTCGTACATTATAAACACAATCTTTAAGTGGGACGGTAACAATATGTAAGACTTTCTCAGGTTTAAAATGTGACATTGTTTTCGTTATCTACATTCCAAAGATGGAGCTTTGCAACTTTGTTAGAAACAAGCTCCAGAGAATAAAATTAAATGATTAAAAACAAAAGACAACCACACATACATACATACATACATACATACATACATACATACATACATACATACATACATACATGACTGATGGACTGGCAGTTAGAAAGAAGGGAGTTTGGGGATGCGCCGAGAAACTTTTAATAACAAAGCTCTACTGTCTGAAGTAAGAATACACCATAGAAGCCTTGCGACCCTATTCCCCACTCATGGTTGCTGAAATGTCTACATTTGGCAAAAGTCCTTGCTATCTCTAGTTGCTGACATTGAATGTTTCACAAAGATCTGGGCAACAGTTCTTACGCTTACAATTGAGAGACGAAGGATGGTCTCCAATTTTATAAATTTTTGAAGGAAAATATTCCAAGATGATTCTCTTTCTGTAATTCTGTTCATTTTGACATTAAATCTGTTATCATTCCTGCTACAAAAATCAAACGGCTACATGCAACTGGTAATGGAACCCCCAATTTTTTGTGTGGATAATCTGCAGATTTTGCTAAGAATGTTAGAAATTCTAGGAATACATTTTGAACTGACACAGAAAAGGAATTTTTCCCAAAAGAAATGTTCATATGTTTTAACGTGGAAAATAAGTCCCTGGGGCCCCAAACTTATGTATAACCGGTCTCACTATCTCTCCTGCACCACACAAAATATGTCACAAATACCTAGGTATTGATGAAACCATAAACGAAGGTTCTGTGATTGAATATACAGTAAATCGAGAGTTTAAAAAAATATGGCAGTTGGAAATTCCGTCTTACAAGAAGACAATGTCCCACAATGCATTTGAAATGCTAGTACTGATTCCATAATTTGAGATAAATGACTGGTCCGTAGAGGACATCCACTCCATAGACATTAAAACCCGTAAAATTCTGACATTTACTGGAAACTTGCACAGAAATTTTGATATCGACAGGTTTTATCTAATAAGGAATGAAGGAGGTAGAGGCTTGAGATCAGCACGGACAGCTTTTGAATATCGTACAAGGGAGTGCCGAAAAGTTCTTGGCTTTGGGGGAAAATACTGGAGGATCATTTAATTATGACTTTATTCAACATATTCCCATCTCAGATTCACACACTTTTTACAGCGGTTCTTCAGTTTTCTAAGCCCTGTAAAAGAACTCGGAAGGTTGACCCTCCAGCCAAGCCTTTTCGCGATATGATTAAAGCCAGGAAATTTTCAGCACCCCTAGTAAAGTCTCTCTCAGACAGCACTTGATAAACAACAGTTAAATGCGTAAACTTAGTGTTGAAAAGTGAAGAGAACAACATTCTACAACCTCAGAACAATGGGACTAACATATCTCGAAGAAAACCCGGATGCGAAACGTTAAGCAAACTAAAGAAAAAAAGATAATGCATGAATATGTTTCCCGAAGATTGAAGAAGACAGTAATATCAGTTTCAAATTTTGGCACGAGGCCAGAAGACAATAATATCGATATGAAGAGCAGCCTCTCTTGGACTCGTGACCGTTACATCACATCACATTTTGAAGGGCATGCATTTAAAATTCAAGATCAGGAGATTGTTACTAAATAGCTAATAAGCAAAAGAGACTGTGAAGCCCTTGGAACTGCAAGATGCAACCAAAAATATGTGAAAGAGAGATTCAAGTTGTTGAACTTCATTGTTAATGGCTGTTTCCGTTACATTTGAGGTATGAAAACCTCTTGACTGGAGACTGTGCAGACGCCCAATTGAATGAGTGTATATGTGTATACACCTATGTTTCTGTTTATGGATGGATATGTAGCGTAGTGATGATAGTGATAAAAAGTAACGAGGATATTGATAATTATGTTGATTATGATGACGATGGCGACTGTCTACATTTGTTCGACGTTGACTATTCTCAGTGTAAATCTCGTTTATCCTTCCAAAGCCGTGTTATTCTCACTTAAGAGGCTGTTAAGGCGAGCAGGAGATTTCGAAGTCTAGTGGTAGATATGACAAATGTAAGTAGATATTTGAGATGATAGGTAGTTTGTAGGTTTCTTTGGAACATACACACACTTACACAAGTGTAGATACATAATGCGTGTGTGCTTGTGTGTATAAATATATATACATATATATATATGTATGTATGTATGTATGTGTGTATGCATGTATGTCCATATGTATATATATACACACACACATGTATATACATATGTAAATATATATATACATACATATACATGCATACATATATATATGCATATCGACATATACATATATATGTATACATATATAAATATAGATATGTAAATATATTTATGTATATATATATATATTATATATATATATATATTATATATATATATATATATATATATATATATATATATATATATATATATATGTTGGTGTGTGTGTGTATGTATGTATATATATATTCATACATGGATACAAATATACAAACATTTATATGCTTAGCTAAATATAAATAACTGTTTGCATACATCAGCATAGCGATAGCGTTGGCATACCTTGTTGCCAAGAATGAAAACACCCACTTGGCAAAAATTTAGAAGCTCATTGCTTACTTAAATATTATATGTAAACTTTACTGAAGCTATTTAAATGTATTCCTCCAAGGCCACTGTGAGTCCAGCAATGCAGTTAATGTTGAAGCGGCACGTGGAAAGAGGGGTGGGTTTGGATATGCCGAGCAACTTATAATTAATTACATTATGTCTGAAATAATACTAAGCATTACAGAAACCTTGTTATAGAATGTTTTGACTACAGAAAACCTTTGACTCAATCTATTTATTTTAGTGGCTGCTGAAATTAAACATTTGGAAAACGTATCTGCTTCCTTAGAAAGATTTACAAAGACTGGGTCAACTATACTTTACCTGGTAACTGAAAGTTCAATTTTTTATCTCCCAAGACGAACTTTCCAAGGAAGGTGTGTGTCCAGGCTTCTATATATTTTGGCATCAAACCCACTATCGCTTCTTGTACAAAGCAATCATGTAGTTATACACAGGGTTCTTCAACTTCAAGTAATACCATTGTAGAACATAATCTCTTGATCGATGTTCTGAAGAATTACACAAGAAATATCTAATTCTGAGAAATAGCTGGAAGTAGTTAGATTTTAATTATATTCGTGATTGAATTTACCCAAAATAAATATACATACATGATAGATAATCATAGTAAAACTGCTTTTCTAAGTGAAAACACCCACATCAATTGCCTTTTTAACTGTTACTATGCAATACTCAGTGCTACAGTAACCTAGCATTGATTAAAATGTATCATACAAAGGAGATATATGTAAAAGCATTGTGACCATACAGAAACACAATGAGCCGTTTTTTTATACCATGTTGCATTACATTTTTCTATGCCATACTGTAACACTGGATTTATCAGAAGGCAAGACAGATGTGAAGAAGGCAGATGCTCTGATTGAGAATGCCATGGCAACACTCATGATGTATCAGCTAAACATAAACAAGTCATCGACTTGGGGTCAAAAACAGTGTGTCAACATGTCGCTCGATCTGAAAGAAAATATCAGCCAAATCTCTCTCAAGTCACGCCTTGACCAGCTTAAACCAGAAAATGATATATTAGATAACATGGTCCTGGATATCCTCACCAGAAGAAAATAAAATAAGGGGATGCTTATATCTAGAATGCCTTTTATTATAAGTCTAGTAGATCATGTCTGACTTGAGGCTAAGTGGCAACAACAACAACAATAAAAATCAACAAAGCATCGGCCAAGTGTTCAAACGTGTATATTTTATGAGTCAGAAGTGATCCCTACAAAAGTTTCTGCTCAGTACCTGAATATATCCCATACAATTCTAGAACTGCTGGGCGGATCTTCTGCAACAAACACTTTGAGGAGAAAAAATATGCCTACTATCAAATAGTTATGCATTGGTATTTCGAATGTAATTATAAAAACAATGTTAACATTGAGTGAGGTCTCTAATTTCCCATGGAAACATACTCTCCTCCTATATGTAAGTATATTTTCGAAGTTATTATTTCTGAATTCAAGACATAACTACAAAACACCAAATGAACAAAAAATAATTGAAGACCATTTTAACAGAGAAGATTACAAATGAAAATGTCATTTATATCACATATATATCATAAAGAGTTCTAGGAAAGTACTGAGAGGTATGTCATAGAACGGCACAACAATTTTATCAATCACTGACATATTCCACACGCATCTCCTGTATATATGTAATCTACCCCACAAAATCAGATTTAAGTCGAATTAGTAAATGCAAAATTGACCAAATTATACCTCTGTCTAGGAGCCAGGTTAAGCTTCCACTTAGAAATTCTAACAGCGACGGCATCACTTGTTTCTTCTCACTTTCTTATTAGTCATGTACCCACTGCTTTCAGTTCGACATTTCGAACATTAATTCTGTTAAATTAAGGCCCCAAACTTTGCAAGTGAATGCATACATATCTCCCGATATGACATCAACATAATCCTGGCGGCTAGAAAAGCATTTCTATATTCGAATAGTAATTACTGATCTCGTAATTCGTTTGTAGGTTTATTTGATATAACAATGGGCTCATCCGACTCCTCCCAGGTTACTGACCTGGCAAACCTATTCCTTCTTTTCCAGATTAACCAAAACTTCTTAAATCTTTCCGGATGTCTGTATAGGGATGATGCACACCTTACAGTCACTGGTTTATCTCTACCATCCCATCCGTTGAACGCATCGGGAAAGCCCGCCATTGATTCTTTAAAAGTTATGACCTTTGAAAATAATACCCAAAAGCTAACTTCTTAGATGTCACTCCCGACTTAGATGCAAACTTATATTACACTTTCCAAAAACCTAACGACTCACTACAATATATAAAAGTCTTATTTAATCTCTCTCCACTTAGCCTTAACAACTTTCTTCCCTGCTTTCTCTATTAGAATTTCTTACTTATCAGCAAATAATGCCCCGTACTATAACAAAGCTCTCCAGATCAGCGGTTTGTGTGAGATCTTCTATATCCCCAGCACTAAGCTAAAAGCTAAATTCGTGTTTCACTTTTCCAATACTGATCCTAGCATCATCAAGCCTACTTCTACCCATCCACATTCCATCAACCCACAACTAAGCCCCACACCGCACTGTACTCGGTCACCACTCCGGATCTCGAAAGTTCAATAACCTCTACCCTCCACACCTCCGCATTCTAAGCCTTTCACAAAATGTGCAAATTTTACGAATCGTGTCCCTTTTCATATGAATGTCATTTACATACAATGTCATTAGAAATGGAGTAGTACCGAAACAATACTTACTATTAATGAAGATCTACTAAATTTATTCTTCCCCCTGTTCTCTTCTTCATTTAATTATATATATATATATATATATATATATATATATATATATAGTCCAGCTTTTATTATAAATAGAGGCACCCTGCGTTTCCTGCTCGAAATAATAATCTATTCCGCCATTTATCAAGCTGAAAACAAGACCGTTGTTAGTTGTCGTTTGAGGATATAAAGTTTAAACGAGAGACGCAGGTAAAGAAGAAAATAAGAAAACACAAGGGAGACAACCAACACTACAATAATGCAATGTCAAGCAGGCGTAAACCAGATGTTAATGGTTTACTAAGTGTCCGGTGGTCTACTTTCAAAATTCCGACAAGATATATCTCTTCAAATGAGGACACGCAGAAAAACCCTGTTCCTCGAAACTATGTATTCGTTGGAGGATGTCAAAATTTTAAAGGATACAGTTTTTCAAGAGAATACTCTGAACATATTTTTGGAAACCTTAATATAGGCTCTGGATTCAGAGGGGATTTTCCATTTGATGTTGAAACTTATGCCTTCGTCTTTAAGTATCTGGATTAAAGCCGAAATGGTTGTTCAACGTCACTTATCACAGTATTTAAAATTTGAAAGATGGTTGTTATATATAAATTTAAATTTCCTTTCCACGGCTTCAATGTATCTTAAGTATCTTTGTGTAAGTTTTCTCCTTATGTTTCTCTTTCAGCACTTGACAATTGGTGTTAGCTTGTTTAAATCACTGCTTGTAACTAACCAGTTTGGCAAAAGAGACAGAGTATCGATCACACTTAAAACAAGCATTGGGATAGATTTGGGTGATTGAACCTTTCAGAAGGATACTACGGTATAGCGACAGTTCAAAGATCGAAATGAACAAATGAGTCAAAGAATATATGTATATGTATGTGATGTGTATAATATATATATATATATATATATATATATATTATATATATATATATATATATATATATATATACATATATATATATATACATACATATACATATCTATATCTATCTATATATCTATATATCTATCTATCTATCTATCTATCTATATATATATATATAATAATAATAATAATATTAGGGAATAAATCCAAACTTACAAGGGAAAATTAGATTTAGGATTAAATCCAATTTTATAGTATAAATATATTATATTATATTATATTATATTAGAGATAAAACCACTATTAGGCAAACAGTGAAAAACATAAGCCAATACATAAAATTAATTAAAAAATATAAAAGTTAAAAATAAAAAATTATTTAAATAATTTAAACTTATAAATTTTATATATATATACTAATATATATATGTATGTATGTATATTTTTATATTTATATATTATTTTATTAATTAATTAATTAATTAATTAATTTATTTATTTATTTATTTTTTAAATATCAAAAGTATTAAAAGTTTAATAAAAGATAAAGAGTAATATAGTTAATCCAAACATGAAAACACAAAGAGAAAACACAACAACGCGAGGACTTGGAACAAATATAGTATTATTGGACGCTCAGGAAGGAAGGGAAGAAGGAGGGTTTAACGTTTCGAGCGGAGCTCTTCGTCAGAAACATAGGAAAAGGAAAGATCCAGAGAAGCGAAGACGGAGGAAAAAAAATCGCCAACGGTACACACGCGGTCACATTTTGAATATATATATATATATATGTAAAAGTAGTTTTAGAGACAGAACCACCTTCAACTCAATCAACACTTCTAGTGTTGATTAAGTTGAAGGTGGTTCTGTCTCTAAAACTATTTTTATATATACGAATTTAAAATTGAATTGAGAGACGTTCATTTTACTACATCTAGTTTGAATGTTTTTTTCCTGTGTACTCGGAAGTAATATTCCCTAATAATAATAATAATAATAATAATAATAATATATATATAAAACCGTATGACGAATAGATATACAAATATATGGCGATCTGACGAAATATGACTTTCCCAGAATGTAACTGTCAGTCGAATCCAGCTTTTGTATCAGTCAGTCTCTAAAATTTAATTAGTATTCTACCTTTTGGTATGAAGTCCTGTATATTTTGTTAGCTGCTAACACCAAAACACACACACACACATATACGCGCGCACAGGCACACACAATTACACACACACACACGCCCGCACATACGCACGCGCCCACACACATGTATATATATATATATATATGTATGCATATTATATAGCTTTTGTCTTTTTTCACTTCTCTTCAGTTAACCTAATAGATCTAACAGCCATGCATACAAACTTAGTTCTGCATCATTCTACAAATAACTGATTATTTTTCTCTCTCCTTCTCTCTCTTTCACTCACTCATTCACTCACTCTATTTCACTCCCTCCCTCTTTCACTGATTTTCATTCTGTTTGCTGTTATGTCCCTCTGTCGTATTTCACATCACACTCTCCTGATTATGATATCTATCATCATGGCTTCATTATTATGTATGTATGCATAAACATGCATATATATATATATATATATATATAATATATATATATAGATATATATATATATATATATATATATATATATATATAGATATATATATATATATATATATATATATATACATATATATATATATATATATATATATATATATATATATATATATATATATATATATATATATATATATATATAATATATATATATATATATACACATCTATACATACACTCACGCACACACATACACACACATATACATATATAGTTGTATATATAAGTATTAATATATAAATACTTATACTTCTATGCTCATATATGTGTGTGTGCACACACACATACATACCGGATGTTTGCATAATACGTGTACGTGTCTAAAGTAATATAGTATGCGAAAAAAGTCGATGAAGACTCTAGAGCGTCGCCTGTTGTTTCATAAGAGATAACCATTGGTCTATTACGTAACTTTGGAGACCGATCGGAATCAGAGGTGGATTTGGGGGAATATGGTGGAGCAGAAAGAGTACGAAAGTAAAAGACACAGACAAAGAGCGATTATGAAATCGATAGGCAGATAGATAGATTGAAAGAAAGAGAAAGCGAGAGATAGAGAGGTGGGGGAGAGTCACAGCGAGTAAATGATACAGAGGGGGAGAGGTGAAAAGAACATGAGACGGACACATAAACAGTGGAACAGAGAAATATATCAGCAGAATAACAGAATAAAACAGAACGCGCATTGGGAAAGAATAGCAAGAACAGGAGAGAAAAGGAGAATCACATATTTATGTATATATGTATCCCATGCAGTACATATATAAACAGGGCAAATTTAGGTAAGGTACTACTCCATACATTGAATAAAATGACAGCCTTAATCGATTTTCGATCTTTATTGGTGTTTCGTCTGAGGTGTCTATATCACTTGACCAGTCTCAGAGAAACAAGTAACCAATTTATTGGCTACACAATAAATCCAGTAGCTCCAGAGAAAGGAAGGCTAATAATCTTCATACTAGATGTATTTGATATTTTATTCAATATCAACAGTCTGTCGATGGGGATCTTATCTCACACAGTAACGAAGCAAAATATGATATATGTGACCTCTGTACAGTGAACTTGCCGTAGGCAGTGAATAATCTAACGTTTTAGAAAGGGTTTTTCTTCAAGGAAATGTGGATACATACGTACAAACATTCATGCACACGCACACACACATAATTTCAACTACCCTTTTTAGCATGTAAGGTGTCCTCTTTCGTGTATAAATACGTAAATTGTTTATACACTATTATATATCACAATATGTTGTCTATTGATTTTATAACGCATCCTAGCCATCGGTATGAAAATTTTCCCAAAGTTTATTTCCTTATTATTTTCACAGTATATGTCTCTATCTATATGTATGTATGCACATACAGAGAGAGAGAGAAAGAGAGAGAGAGAGAGAGAGAGAGAGAGAGAGAGAGAGAGAGAGAGAGAGAGAAAGAGAGTTTAATGTGCACAGCGTATAGTTATGAGCAACTAATAATTTCATACATTGGAAATGTTTTCTAGGCAGGCTTTTAATAACACGGCTAATGTTTCCAAGTGAATGGCCTATACAAGTTACAAAGTTCTTTATATATAATACAGCTTTTATATATTTCATTATAAACTGAAGTTTATGCTTCTTGAATCCTGAATTATTTCTCGGTTTCATTTGATGAAACACAAATATAATAATAATATTGACAGAGCATAAATAGCATCGCGAACGACGAAAAATTAAGTTAGATTCCCCCCATCAACTGGTACAGGAGAACCAGACCTGTTTCTCCTGTGACAGACTCCATCTTGCCAGTTGTAGCTGAGGCAACTGACACTACAAATTAAAATAATTTCGAAGCAAATTAAATTACACTCTAAACAATTTAAAATAAAAACGGACCAAACTGAAATAAAATCAAATAAAATTAATATAAATTCGAAGCATATTAAAATAAACTCCAACCAAATTAAATTAAACAGAATAAACTGAGATAATCTCGGAGCTAATTAAATATTTTTTTCTTATTAATTAATGGTCTCGACCGTATTACCAACGCCTTAATCTATGGAATAATAAATTGCAGATTAATTTTGTCTGGCAACATTTATTGAACTAGTCTCAAAACGTGAATTTATGTGAGTCCCCTTTTTGTGGGATAGAGGGCAAAATTAGTTTTGTTATATATGCGTTTACTTCAGTGAAGTCATACGTCCATCAGATTGTCATGCTATTATCTATTGGAATGTAATCATTTCATAAGGTGAATGTAAGCATTTCTACAAATTTGTCAATGCTAGTTATGCATATTCGGCATTCAACATATTCATGTTCAATCTTCTGGGTGTCTGTTACGGATACCTCCACAGCGTATATATGATGCACAATTTCTATGTAGCTAATATTAAGCTGTTTTCTTGAACATCATTTGCAGTAACAATAGATTCTCAATCTGCTCGTTCAACGTCTACAGTACACAAATACTTGGTTTCAAGTGGAGACGTCTTCTAATACTGCATCTGCTTTGAAACTGGTTTTCATCATGCATAAGTAAATGCACATAAATTTTAGACTTTAGTCAAATTATGAAATGAATTCAGAAGTTTCAGATTTAAAACATATCAACGAAGCTCATGCAATTAGAAATAGTCAAATGCTGGACTATATTTTATCATTTGATCTAACATTATTTTAAATTGCTTCGACTGTAACTTAATTTGCTTTGAGTTTAGTTAAATTTTTTTCCAGAATTAAAAAAAAAATACTTCGATTTTATTTAAATTTATACATGAGAAACATACAGAGGTTAATACGCGATTAATTTTTGAATAGGTGCGAAACTTTTTGGAAGTAGCAATTAAATCCCCTGCAAATCGCACCTTAACTGTCATTTAAAATAGAAGCAATGGATAGGGTAAATCTGGAAATGCATAAAAAATACGAGATACCATTGAGAAAAGCCAACTAGGTTCAAACATCGATATCGACACTGAACTGTGTTTTCGAACATTTTTACCATAGGCGCAGGAGTGGCTGTATGGTATGTAGCTTGCTTACCAGCCACATGATTCCGGGTTCAGTCCCACTGCATAGCACCTTGGGCAAGTATCTACTACTAAAGCCTTGTGAGTTGATTTAGTACACGGAAACTGAAAGAAGTCCATTGTATATATGTATTATATATATATATATATATATATATAATATATATATATATAGTTAATCCAAACAAGAAAGCACAAAAAACCACACAACAACGCGAGGACGTGGAACAAATATAGTATTATTGGACGCTCAGGAAAGAAGGAAAGAAGGAACGTTTAACGTTTCGAGCGGAGCTCTTCGTCGGAAACATAGAAGGAAAGATCCAGAGAAGGGAAGACAGAGGACAAAAAATCGCCAACGGTACACACGAGGTCATATATATATATATATATATATATATATATATATATATATATATATGTGTGTGTGTGTGTGTGTGTGTGTGTGTGTGTGTGTGTGTGTGTGTGTGCCTGTGATTCTCCTCTCAACATCGCTTAACAACCGATGCTGATGTGTTTACGTCCCCGTAACTTAGCGGTTCGGCAAAAGACACTGATAGAATAAGTACTAGGCTTACAAAGAATAAGTCCAGGAGTCGATTTGCATGGCCGCACTCAAATGACTGAAACAAGTAAAAGAGTATAGAAATATTTTCCCTGTGATAACTGCAGTGAATTTGTATATTAGCAGTTGAAATATGTCACAAGCATAATTTAACTAACCTAAACTTTGCATATATATATATATATATATACATACACACATTTTCTTCTCTCCCTGTTTCTCTCTTTGTTTTTTCTCTGTCCCTTTCTGTAGAAGAGCGTAGGCTCGAAACGTAAAAGACTGTTTCTATTCCTGAGCGTTATACTAATAAATCTGTTTGTTTTGTACACCATCAGTCTTCGTCTTTTGCTCTTTTCGTAAACTTTCCCTATATATATATATATATATATATATATAAACATAAACCCTTTTTTTATATATACACACACAGACGCGAGCGCGCGCACACACATATGTATATATATATATCGGTCGTTTGTAAAAAAATATAAATCCAATAGAAGAGGAACACTCTAAGATGTAGAGCACTATATATTAAAAATAGGAAGGGCCCTAAGACCCCAAGAAAATTGTTCTTAAGAAATTTCAGCAAACGCCAGAACATAAGGCGAGCAAGACAAAAGAAAAGATACAAAATTTGGTGATAATCCACATACCAAGTTTTCGTTGTAATCACTTACGTTACGTAAATACCCACAGCTCATCAGTGTGACCGTCAGGAAAATATATAATCCACAGAACTAAGCACGAGCGTCCTCTCAAGAGAGGGCGTGCATAAAATTCTATCAAATATATTTGGAGGTATATTTTAAATGTCTTCGTTTTGGTGCGCCGAAGCCGAAAAGGACTCTGCAGTTAATAATTTTCTGCAGCGAATTTACCGGTTAGAGAACATGGTTATTTAAAAATTAAACGATTAGGGTAGAAATTACTATTAATCAAATTAATTAAATTAGTATCAATTTAAAGCAGTATATATAAAGAAGAATGACTACCAGGTGGATTCGTAATATACTATATGTATATATATGCATACCCTTGTATGCATAAGTATATATTAAAGCATTAAACTAATTTTTACATTTGTATGCTCCTTTAGCATGTTCTGGGAAGGTTATACATTTGTAGATAGCACTAGTTTTCAATGCTGTGAACAATCTCGATTAAATAAACAGCAATATTTATTCAGATACGTTTTGGCTTGCGAATTAAGAAGAAGCCTTTTCGCCTATCTCCCTCTCGATCTTTCCCTCTCTCCTTCCCGGTATACATACATACATAAGAACGAACTTAGACATAAAACAGTAGTTAACTGAATATCTAACTTCTCAGTATGGATTCTCCTTCACTCTTAACATTTAATCGATGAACGAAAGAAAGACTAACATAAATTTTACACATAAACAAAATTGCAGACGTCAGTCTTGAATTTGTTTTGGCCTATGCCTACATATGTATGCATACCGAGTGTACATGTATATGTCTGTGTATGTATCATTGCAGTTCGTTGTTATTGTCACTGTTGTAGTATGCTGGGTGTTATGTTGTTTCACTTGTTACAATATAAATGTTGTTGATTAATCCAAGTTCAGATCTGATCCAGAAGACTTGTGTTTGAAAGTATTCCTGTTGTGACTCTCGCGTTTTATACCTCTCTATAAAACGACCTTTCTGACTTCAGCATGTAACGTGTCTTGTTATTCTTCTCTTTGTTTTTTCCGTTGGTATTGCTAGTGTTGTTGTTATTGTTATTATTGTTTTGCTGCTGGTGCTTTACTGCTTTCGCTATCGATACAATATTATTTTTGAGTATAAAGAAGGTGGCGGGCTGGCAGAATCGTTTGCCCGTCATGAAAAGTGCTTAGCGACATTTCACCTGCCTACACGTTCCGCCGTGGTCGAATTTGCCTTTCATCCTTTCAAGGTCGATAAAATAAGTACCAGTCGACTACTGGGGTCGATGTAAATGACTAACTTCCTCCGCCAAAATTTCAGGCATTGTGTCTATCATAGAATGGATTGTTTTTAGTATAAAGACAGTTAAATGTGGCGAGTTGGGAGAATCGTTAGCGCGCTAGACAAAATGGTTAGGGTTATTTCTTCGGCTTTACGTTTTGTGTTCCAATTCCGCCAGTATCGATTTTATCTTTTATGCTTGATGAAATAAATATTAGTCGAACACTGGGGTGGGGGTGTCAATGTAATCGACTAGCACTACCTGCAAAATTTTCAGGTCTTGCACCTATAATAAAAAGTATTTTAAGGGTGGAAAATTAGCAGATTCCTTAGAGTATCGAAGAAAAGTACTTTCCGCTAATTCTTTCGGTTCTCTACATGCTGATTCGAAGCCTCATAGAGATAAACTTCACCTTTCGTCATTCCAGGGCTGATAACAGGAAGTAACAATCAAGTACTAGGGTGAAGGTATTTGACTTATTCTCTCCCTTTAAATTCCTAGTCATGTGCATATGCTAGATAAAATTTATGGCTGTTAGAAAATAGTGAGAACATCAGCCAAAATACCGTGCAGTATTTAGTTTCTGTTCTTTACTTTCTGAGTTCGAATCCTGCGTGGCCAACTTTGCCTTTCATCGTTCTGCAACTGATAAATTAAAATAGCAGCCATTCTGGTGTGGAGACAAATCTCTCCACACCAGAATCCTTTGACCTTGTGGCTATATTAGAAACAATTATTTTTGTTATTGTATTGGTGGTCATACCGCTGTTGCTGTTATTGTTGTTGTTGTTGTTGTTGTTGTTTGACCTTTCAGATATATAATCAAAAGTGTCTCAGTCATTGCCATTCTGGGTTTTTTTTTCTCAGGCGCACAACGTCTCAGTCTACGTCACTCAATTTGCTAGGAACCACTGTGTCTACTACACAATCACTTGTTTTTTTAAGAAAACAAGATGAATTTGAGGAACATTTGGCTTCTACTTCGAGCAGGCCGAGTGACCTTGTAGAGCAGCTAACTACTATTGTCATTATTGTTATTACTGTTGTTCACTTTGTCATTTGTTTCGAAAACCTGAGTGAAATTATTGATCTTCGCGCAATGGTTACAACCTCTCTTCATGAAACCCTTCCCCACAACCAGCAACAACACTGTCACCATTATATAATGTACACAACATATTGATTGTTGTTCAGCTGATATCGGAATGTTCAGCATGCTCATTTGTTTATCATTTATTTCTGACAGTCATTAGGCTGCGACCAAGATGGGGCATCACAGTTGTAGAATTTTTTAGTCGAATGAATCGACCCCAGTACTTATTTTTCTTTAAGCCTGATAACTTATTTTATCGGTCTTTTCTGACGAATCGCTAAGTTATGGGGTCGTAAACACACCAAAACCTGTTGTCAAGCGGTGGTGGGGACAAACAGGCGCACAAAACACAAACACCCCATATATATATATATATATATATATATATATATATATATATATATATATATATATATATATGTATATATATATATGTATATATAATATGTATATATATATATGTATATATATATATGTATGTATATATATATATATATATATATATATATATATATATATATATATATATAGAGAGAGAGAGAGAGAGAGAGAGAATATAAAAGGATAAATTATCCTGGTGGATACCTTATTATCTCGTCTGCGTTATCAATTATGTATATATATATATATATATATATATATATATATAATATATATATATATATATATATATATACGACAGGCTTCTTTCAGTTTCCGGCTGCCAAATCTACCCCAAACATTGGTCGGCTCGAGGCTACAGTAAAGGACACTAGCCCAAGGTGTCACGAACTGAACCCTGTAGTTGGGGAGGAAGCTTCTTACCACGCATTCACGCTTGCACCTGGTTGTTAATTTTTAAAGTGCTTTAAACAATGATATTTTAAAACACATCGTAATAGTTAGTTTGACCCTCGTCCAACCTCTTAGCACCAACTGTATCTCAGCTACTGTTTTCAGATTCTGTAGCACTCCTCGTCGTCAAATAAGAACCGCGACAGACTGTTAAACACTAAGCCTGTCTTTGCTCCGTGTCCTACTTCTGGCAGTTGAGTAATGTGGAGGCACATGGCTTAGTGGTTAGAGCAGCAGACTCGCGGTCGAGGGATCGCGAGTTCGAATCTCAAATCGTGCGATGTGTGTGTTTATGATCGAAACACCTAATCTCCACGCGGCTCCGACAGAAGGTAATGGCAAACTTCTTATGAGCCAGGCATGACTCGAAAAGGAACAAACAGTTGAGTAATGTGTCACTTTACATATCTGTTGGAACAAAATAGCATGCATCCCTCATGGTTTGTCAAAGGTAAAATTATGACACATTCCTTATGTCACAGTGTTGCAACTGAAAGTAACACTTTAATTCAACTCCATACAAACCTCCTTGAAAAGAATGCTAAAACTAATACTAGTTACTTTATATGAAACAGGTCATAGAAACGAAACTTTTGCTCATATTTCTGAATCGGTATTTAACAGTCTATCTAAATCGTTGAATCCTGCAGTAGTTGCAGCTCCACTGTTTTCATTCTCACTGAGATATTGAGATATGGTCAATTTTGTCAGTTTTGTTCAGTGCGACATCACGTAAGCAATAATCAGGAGCATTTATCGTAACATTTCATGTCATATTTTCTTAAGAGAACAGCTCATGGCATTACGAGTTGAATCTTATTCCTCAATTTTGCTTTAATAACATTTATGCTACTGAATGATGTTTCTACCTCAGCATTTGAAAGATGTAATTTTGAAAGAGTAAGAACAAATTATGAAATATCTCTAAAGGGATTTTCTTTTGCAGTATCTTTTATCTTTTATCATTTACTAGTTACAGCCATTTGAACTGTGGCATCTCACAAGTCATTGGCCAACCCGAGGTTGTAATAAAAGACACGTACCCGAGTTGCCGCGCTGTGAGACTGAACCAGAAACCACGCGGTTGCAAAGTAACGTTTTTAACCAGTTAGGCATACCTGCACTTAAAAGGCGATGCTTTCATTTCCTCGGTTTCCCAAGTGATTCCCTATTTAAGCACTAGCCAGGCTCGACGAGAACCTTTGGATTCAACATCATATGCGCATTCAAACATGTTTACTACTTATTATATTCGTTCATTTAAGCAAGTGAATTCTATTACAATGTAATTCAACACTTGCTGTATCAGTTTCATTTAAATTCATTGATTCCAAAAGAGGAATAATTGGTTTCTTTACATGTCAAAATTATTTGTGAGGAAAAATGTTTCATGTTCTTGAAATTGTTTTAATTTCATAGACTTCTTCAACATGCTTTAAAATCGGATGTAATAGTAAAAAAAGACGATAAAGAATATTATTATGATCGCAAGCATTTTCTATATATGAATTTGTAATTTCAGCCACCGCCTCAAAATTCTCTCCTTAGCAATTTCCAATTGATAATCATTAATATATTTTCAGGTATAGATTAAAATTATCTCGAAGCTGCCTTAACTCGAGGCAAATTTAAAAGTTATAAAAAAAATTGACTTGAAGCAAATTAAAATAAAGTGAAATTTAATCAAAATAATCTCACAACAAAATTATCTGAAAATGAATAAAAGTCTCGAAGCAAAATTTTCTCCAAACAGATTAAAACAAGCTGGAAATAAAATTAGCTGAAAACAAATTAAAATAATCTTGAAGCAAAATAAGTTAAAGATGAATTCCAAGAATCCGCAAGAAAATCGTAGATGTTTAGATAAAACGTAATACACGTCCACGTATTGAATTGTTTAAACGTACCTTGATTAATTTCAAACCTGCATTTATTTCATTACTCATTTACTCATTTACTTGTTTCAGTCATTTGACTGTGGCCATGCTGGAGTATCGCCTTTAGTCGAGGAAACCGACCCCAGGACTTATTCTTTGTAAGCCTAGTACTTATTCTATCGGTCTCTTTTGCAGAACCGCTAAGTTACGGAGCCGTAAACACGCCAGCATCAGTTGCCAAGCGATGTTGGTGGGAGGACAAACACAACACACATATATATATATACATATATACGACGGGCTTCTTTCGGTTTCCGTCGACCAAATCCACTCACAAGGCTTTGGTCGGCCCGAGGCTATAGTAGAAGACACTTGCCCAAGGTGCCACACAGTGGGACTGAACCCGGAACCATGTGGTTGGTAAGCAAGCTACTTACCACACAGCCACTCCTAAGCCTATTTGATTTTGGCTTCCAAGGTTCTATGAATGCTGTACCTGTTCTGGTTGATATTAACATCTAAAACTTGGAGTGTTTCAAAGTAATATTAGATATTTTCTTGGTTTCATGTACTGGCATTTTGTGAGGTACCAAATAGTGAACCATGTAGGTAGCCATACAAGTCTGCACTTGAAGCTCGTATTTGTGTGCTCCCTGCCACTGATTGAGAGTCCATTGCTGTTGCACGTCTAGTTAAGGAGGCATATAATTGGGTGAATGGAGATCATGCACCACTTTTTGTACCACAGAAGTGATTATCACAAAGTTATGAAGACAGAATATGAACGTATAGAATCACTTGCTGAGTGGTGAGACGAAATCTCACAACTGACATTGAAGAATATTTGCGAGCAAATACATTCAACGTATGGATTGACTGTCACCCAACAAACGATAGTAAGTCGTCTGGAAAAAAAAGTCATTTCTTTAAACCAAATACATTTAAATCCAGAGTAACCGTGTTTTGTATTTCCAAATATATGATTTCCATTAAAAGAGGGAAGAGGGTTTTATACTTCTTCAATAAGTTTCGCCGTTCAAAATTAAATTGTAATTTAAGGCGGCAAGCTGGCAGAAACGTTAGCCCGACGGGCAAAATGCTTAGTGGCATTTCGTCCGTTTTTAGGTTGAGTTCAAATTCTGCCGAGGTCGATTTTACCTTTCACGTTTCGGCGTCGATAAAATAAGTACCAGTTGAACACTGGGAACGATTTAATCGCCTTAGCCCCTTCCCCAGATCTACTGTTCTCGTGCCAAAATTTGAAGCCAAAATTAAATTGTAATTTATTACGCGTCAGATAGATTCTTTGAGATTTTATATAATTATTTGCCTGGATAAAATTAATGTGCTCCTAGATGATTTTAAATAGGTTCGAGTTTTTTTTCGAATTTGCCTCGACATTATTTTAATTTGTACTCGGAAAGATATGGCTGCAAAACTTTTGATGTTTTTTCTACGTTAAGAGGTACAACTGGTTCTAAGTTGATTGTTTGGTTGAAGAGTGGGACTACGACATACATGTTTCTCCTATCAAAAAATTCTAACTCCATGGGAGGGCATTCGAAACATGTGTAAGATACTGCTGACAGGAAAGAATCACGCACGCACGCACGCACGCACGCACGCACGCACGCACGCACGCACGCACGCACGCACGCACGCCCATGCACAAACAACTAAACAGATATAACGGTAGAACTTCTATTAATTTCTAATTGACGCTCGTCTTAACTCCTAGCGTGATACAAGCGTCATCTCCAATAACAAAAAGACTTTTAATGTTTAATTTTTCTCTCCATTATCTTTCATTTTAAACATCTACAGTGCCATTTCTATCGCATATTTCTAAAAATATCATATAACTACATGCACGCATATCTATTGTGTAATTTGTACTGACATATATTATCATAATTCCCAGAAGCTTACTAATATATTATGTAATTAGATTCACCTCCTACTGACTGCTCCATTTCCTACTTCAGAAATCAATTTTCTATCAAAGTGTGGAGCAAGCAAATTCTTTACAATATTTGTACATTTGAAACTTCATTTTAGAAATATTTTTGTCATAGGGTATTTTACTTTCTGCACAAAAGATCGCAGAGTATTATATGAAGATTGACTGCAAATATGCATCGTTAATTTAGCTTCAAGCATTGATGTTTCATTACATTTTCAGTTAAAAGAAATTCTTAACTCAAATACTTTATATGTAACTGATGTTCTTTGATCTTTGCTTAGTTCCACTGTGGCTTACTAACTTAATATTTTACTACTATGTCACATCTATAAAATTTGCAATGTGCTTAAATACCATATATCAGCACGTACTTCTGACAGATACGAAATGTTTGGCATAGCACACTGTTATTTTTGCAATCTCTCTTGATACAGTGTTCTTGTTTCTTTACTCATTATTGTGAAGAATGGAATCAAAGCGAAACAAACTTAAAAAAAACTGGGCATGTAAAAACAAAAACGTACCGAAACATGCTCAAGTGTCCCAACTTCGATTGTCAAACAGTTTAGTGAAAACTTATGTAACATAACGAGTATAATTGTCAAATGACTATCTGTTTGGATGTTTGTTTACACTTTGTTACATGCCAGTGGTCTCAGTACTACGAGCTACAAAATATTTGTTTTAGTCTAAATTTGTGAGGAATATTGTAAACACCTATCAATGTTTCTACGGTTATCGGAATATTGCGCTAGTCAGGTTCCTACATAGAGTGCTGATGAGGTGGTAATCTGGATTATAATTATCCATTCAATTTCTATATGTGTGTGTGTGTGCGTGCGCACGTGTATGTAAGTATGTATGTATGTATGTATGTATGTATGTATGTATGTATGTATTATGTATGTATGTATGTATATATATATCTATATATATATATATATATATATATATATATATATATATATATATATATATATATATATATATATATATATATATATATATATATATATATATGCACATACATGCAGGATGGGCGTTCATTAAAAATTTCCCCTGACCTACATACCAATGTCTGGGAGAAACCATATTTGGCATAATTATTAGTCCTTATCTACACACCCACCACCAATGGTGGCACATTTCTCCCATCGTTTTATGCAGCTGTGAAAACCTCATCTGTAGAAGTCGGTAGGTGGTATTTGAATCCAAGGCTTTACTTCGAAAGAAGTTTATCATTATTCGAAAAAGGATTTCCCTTCAAAAAAGACTTCATGGTTGGAAAGAGGTGGAAATCAGATTGTGCGAGGCGGAAGCGTAAGGAGGATGAGGAATGATTTCATAGCCGCAAAAGTGTGCTTTCCTCTGGGCAACATGCGCACTAACTCGGAGGAGGCGGACTCCTTTGGCCAGCATACCACACCTGTCTGCTTTGATGGCGTCCCCAATTTCTTGAGCAGAGAAGCATAATATGCCAGAAAATCCATTATCTCAACTTCGCTGATCCCAAAAGATTATGACCATCACTTTGCCTGCTGAGGTTGGACACGAGCTTTCTTTGGAGGGGTGAGTTATCATGCTACCGTTGCTTCAACTCTATTTGCTTATTTATTTAACTATTATGTTATTATTATTAACCTGAAGAGTGACTATAATTTTAAATTGAATTGATTTTCGATTAAATTTTAATTTAATTGTAATTCGAATTTCATTATAGCCATGAAACGCACGTAGTTTGTTTTACTTATTATATATTGATTATTCATTTTTATACTCTTTGTGATCTAGTTATATGTTTAAAAACATGTTTTATTTTTTATTTATGATTTGGTGTATGTCTATCATTGTTTGCATAATAGTGTTTTTTCTCTAATTTATATATATATATATATAAATAGAAATGGCAAGACAACAGAAGAATGAAAGAGACCTCAATATTATGTAAATAGAAGAATTTATCTGTAAATATAATATGTGACAATTACCCGGTAGCCATGATAAAACTGCAAGTTTCGGATGTCGGGGCGGAAACCCACGCCGGCATCTCTTCAGTTATCGGGCCATCGAAATTTTTTCGATGGCCCGATAACTGAAGAGATGCCGGCGTGGGTTTCCGTCCCGACATCTGAAACTCAGAGTTTTATCATGGCTACCGAATAATTGAAAAGGGCATTTTTTGAGTCGGTTCTTCTCATGCTGTGCTCAAACGAAACGGAATTTGAAAAAAAAAAACTAATGACGCTATGAAACTCCTTAGATAAAAATTCCTAAGTATGGTGATTGTGATCAAAATCGGACAACTTTTGAAAAAACATAATATTGATGTATCGATTTTGGGGGAGATCCGATATCAATATGGAAAAATCAATAGCATCACGACCCGTCTCGCTCAAAAATGCACCGATATGTGAAGTTTCCAAAAAAAAAAAAAATAAAACGTTGGAACGTCGGCTAGTTTCAGAGAAGAATCCGGACAGACAGACAAACAGACACACAGAGACACACACAGACACACAGACAACCTGTAGTTTATATATATATATATATATATATATATATATAATATATATATATGCAACAACATATGTTAAACTTTTTCTTTGTTTTTAGAACCGTCGAATGTGCGTGTGTATGTGTGTGTTAGTGTGTATGTTTGTGTGTGTGCTTGTGTGTGTGTATATTTGTGTGTTTGTCAAAATATTTGTAGATATGTATGCATGTGTGTGTATGCAAGTTTATGCGTGTACCCGTGTGTCTGTATATGTACGTGCGAATAAAGATCTAGCGAAAGCCAATATGGGCTAAAAAGCTCCGTGATAAAAGCAGAAACATATAGTGGATGGAACTATATATCTGAATCTATGCTTCGGCCCTTAACAATCCGTCTTGATATTTGGAAGTGGTATCTTAGCTTTCCTTCAAACACAACCATAAAGACGACAGCATGACAATGAATAGAGTAATTACAGCGCAGAAACAGACAACTAAAAAAATATATGGAAATCGACGATGCGATAATTGTAGCAATCATTAAACATCATAGCAGCATATTATGTAATCAAAACTAGTCTTTGACACGTTATTTGCTAATCAACGAGCAAGATTTATTGAACAGCCACTCAACAAGCCAATCAGGAAATTCGCTTGATGTTGTAGCTGTTGTTGGTTAGCTCAGGTCAACCCTGTCTTATCAGACATATAATCAAAAAGAGAATTACAATTGTTTAGACCCAGGGTTAATAAAGTAGCCACATGGCAGAGTTGTAACAGCAATCCGGCAGATTGACTTCAGTATTTGTTGCGGCTCGTTGCGTTCCAAGTTTTAACTCCCACCGAAGTATCAGCTCCTTTGCCACCGCCACTGCCGCCGCCGCCGACGCCGCCACCACCGCCACCACCACCACCACCACCACCACCACCACCATCATCATCATCATCATCATCATCATCATCATCTTCTTCTACTTTACTTCTTCTTCTTCTCCTCCTTCTCCTCCTTCTCCTCCTCCTCCTCCTCCCTCTCCTCCTCCTCCTCCTCCTCCTCCTCCTTCTTCTTCTTCTTCTTCTTCTTCTTCTTCTTCGTCTTCTCTATAAGAAATACATTCACAATTGAGCGTTCAAGGAAAGAAGACACTGGTAGTGTGTAACGAGCTGAATTCTGATCAAGGCATTCCAGTTGCCCAGTTCCAGTTCTTTTCTGAGTGAGGAAACCTATCATCAAAGGAATTGCCAATTGCGACCGAACGTCTTTTCTTCACATGAATCCAGGTCAACATTATTCAATACTTTGTCTTCCTTCAAAACAATACATTTTGATCTGAAAAAGATTTAGCCGATATTTCTAGCAGATCAAGTGAACACATAAAAGCTGTCTGGTTAATTATTCAATAGACTTGTTGACAAAGTAACCAATCAATAAGGAGACTACAGTCCAAGAGTAGTTGGTTAACACTATGAGGTTTCTTTGATACTGGTTTTAGTTGTCGATCCACTCTCAATATAGAAAACATGTTTTATGAGATTCACCAATCAGCATTTAACATGCAAAGGATATATACGAAGTTAGCTAATTAAGTTTTAACGCGCAGAGCAAATAAACAGGATTAGCCAACCAACATTTGGTATACAGAGCAGATATACGAAGTTATCCATTCAACATTTAACATGCAAAGCGCTTATACAAGATTAGCCAATCAACGTTTAACATACAAAGCACGCATACAAAGTTAGCAAATCAGCGTTTAGATATAAAAAAAAAGTTAGCCGATCAACATTTAACATAGCAATTAACAATTAAACATGGTGATCAAATTACGAAATTAATAAATCAAAAATTAATTTCCAAATAACATTACGCAACTCGACAATCAATATATAAAGAATTCATTATATGATTGGGTAATTATAAATCAACATGCAGAACATATTACAGGCATCGTAAACAAACAATCATTGTTTATAGCACATTAAAAATTAACAACCGACAAATGAGCATGTTGAACATTATGATATTAGCTGAAGAACAATTAGTATGTTAGGTACATTATGAAATTAAACAACTAATAATAAATATCATTTATTGCCAAATTAACCAATCAACAAAACAGCATGATGCATATTATTATGCTACTACCCAATCATCATTTACCCAAGTTTTATTAAGTATTAATTAAGGTGTTATTCTGAAGGCGGCGAGCTGGCAGAATCTTTAGCACTCCCGACAAATTGATTGGCAGCATTTCGACCATATTTACGCTCTGAGTTCAAATTCAGCAAGTTCGACTTTGCCTTTAATTCTCCTGCAGTCGATGAAATAAATGCCTGCTGAGTACTGGAGTCAATACATTCAGCTAATCTCCTTCCCCCAAATTTCAGGTATATAAGGTTATTAAGTAGTTCTTTGGCTATCAAATGACGATCATATCTGATAGAACAGGTTAAAACGAAGTTTCTCAAAGTAACAAAAATTAGCCCCTGTAAATACCTATTTCTTTACAACTCACAAGGGGCTAAACAGAGTGAGGACAAAGAAGGACAGACAAACGGATTAAGTCGATTATATCGACCCCAGTGCATAACTAGTACTTATTTAATCGACCCCGAAAGGATGAAAGGCAAAGTCGACCTCGGCGGAACTTGAACTCAGAACGTAAAGGCAGACGAAATACCGCTCAGCATTTCACCCGGCGTTCTAACGATTCAGTCAGCTCGCCGCCTTTAATGATCGTTTCTACTAAAGATACAAGACCTGAAATTGTTGGGGAGGGGACTAATCGATTACATCGACTCCAGTGTTTCACAGGTACTTATTTTATCGAACCCGAAACAATAAAAAAGCATAGTCGACCTTGGCAGAATTTGAACACAGAACCTAGCGTCAGACGAACTTCGACCGGCGCGCTAACCATTCTGCCAGCTCGCTGCCTTTAATAATAAACAATATACATGTTGGCGAGTGTGTTGAATCTTTTCAGTCGCATTTTACATAGCAGAGAGAGAGAGAGGGGGGGAGGGGAGGGAGAGAAAGAGTGAGAGAGAAAGAGAGAGAGTGAAAGAAAGTTTATTTAGAGAGTTAGTACAAGACGTGCAGATTGATTGCACATATCAGGATTTGTGGCCGGCAATGAGTAAAAGAACGTTACACACGTGCATTGCAAGAGATAATGGATCATAGAGACGGAGAGAGAGAAGGAGGCGGAGGTAGATGAAGAAGTATTTGGCTGCAGCTGAAAAAGCTTTGCGTTCGTTAATATTTATTGTAATTAATATCTGCCTTAGATGCTTTTCAAGTAAACTGTTCTTTATCAATGTTTTCTTTTTGCATTAATCACGACGGTATTCAGTTAATCAAAAATGTATAGCGAACTGTTCCAGATGAATATATCATTATAGTTGCCACAAGAATATTAATAGAGTTTTGCCATAACGGGTAATATCTGGAAATATCACATACAATAAGTTAACTTTATCAAATTGCCCTTAGTGGCAAAAGTATACTTCCTAAGTTACCTCTGTCAGATTAGGAGTAAAATGCCAGTGTGTGTGTGTGTATATATATATATATATATATATATATATATATTACAATATTACGATATTGAAATAAGCTAGTACTTTCATGCATTGCTCAATCATCAGATTCATGTAGTGACAGTGGGACACGACTGTCTCAACATAAACCTGATGATTGCGTAACGCATGAAAGTACTACCTTATTTCAATATTGTAAAATTGTAAAAAAAGAATGCAAATAATAAAACGTGCAAATCAGTTGGAATTTCATTGATGAATTTGTTCTTCTATACACAATCATATAAACCCTTACGGTGTGTGTAATGAAATAATGTTCTCATTCTTGTATTAAAAAATATGTACGACACAGCTTTAATGAGCTGACAATTTTCCATCGCCTGTTATTATTCATTTTATTATAATACACCAATCAAGGAGGCGAGAAAAGAGAAAGACAGGGACAGTGAAGTACAAAGTAAGAAAGGCAAAGGAATGTGAGAGAGAATGTTGAAGTCGTACAAAGTTTAGTGGAATGTGTACTTACATATAAGAGAATAAGGTCTACGTACGCTGAAATAATATATATATATATATATATAAATACAAAATGGGACAAGAACGCAAAACATTCAAATAGACGATACAAAAAATACAGACGGGTCATTCGAAGCCTCTAATCTTCAGTCAAGAACCGGATCATCCTCGCAATTTCGGCTGATTAATCTTGAGATTGCTCCGATCTGGCCAACCCCAAGGAAAAACTAAGCTACGAGTATTAGATTTCTTGGAAAAAGGATCGAATATATACGAAACAAGGACAGAAAAACGGACGATGTTACACGAATATAAATACAATATATATATATATATATAATTATAATAATAAGGGGCTTTTGCAACAAGTTGCTTAAACCACACACACACACACACACACATATATATATATATATATATATATATATAATATATATATATATATATTATATATATATAATATATATATATATATTATATATATACATATATATATATATGCACCCATATTGTCAATACCCTTTTGCCACTTCATCGGTAGCTTGTCCCGCCCGGCCTGTAAAAGCCTGGTATTCTGAAGTCGTGGAATTGTCTTGGAAGGCCAGTTTTACAGCATCATCGGAATTAAATTTTCCCATCAAGAAGTTATCCAAATTGTATCTAAGGACTTTTCATGAAAAGCAGCAAAAATAATGATTCCAGATTCTAAATAACTTGGAAGCTTTGAAAAACAACAATTAAGATCTAAATTATGAGAGTCTTTTGTCTAATATTCAAAAACCAAATGTAAGGAACCAGGTATATAAAAATTGTAACATGGAAAGATAAACTAAAATATAGAATTACAGATCAGATGAATATGGTGGATGATGGAGAACTTCCAACTTCAACTATTGTAGTTTCACTTATGTCATTTTTGCGATGTGTGGTCTGGCGTTGTCATGTAATAAAATAGGAGTGGATCTGTTGATAAATCTAGGCTTTTTTTTGTAAGTTTCTGTATCATTTGGTCCAGTTGGCTGCAATTGATAAGTCAGGTTTAATGAAATCATAATGAATGACACCTGCGCCAGACCACCAAACACACACCATCAGCATCTTTTGATGAAATCTGCTTTTTGAACTGTGTTTTGGTGACTCGTCTTTGTCCAACCATTGTGTTGAACGCTTACGGTTGTTGTATTGGATCCATTTCTCATCACATGTTAAAATTCGATTAAAAGTATGATAATGCAGGCTTCATAATGTTGCTATTTCTGATTTCATTCAGTTCATGCAGAACACACTTATCGAACTTTTTCACTTTTCCAATTTAAACTAAGTGAGTCAATATTGTTTGTTTGCTAATACCAAACATCAATGATAATACACGGGTACGTTGAGATAGATCTGACTCGACGGTGGCTTCCAGATTGTCATTATCCACCTTTGTTTCTGATCGACCGCGTTGCTCATTTGTGAGGTTAAAGTTACCAGAAAGAAATTTTGCAAACCAATTTGATATTGTCTGCTGTATAATAACAATAGAATGAAATATTTCATAAATATTCCGAGTTGTCTGTGATGCTGTATCTTCGAGGAAGAACTCATATTTCATAACGGTACGAATTTACGATTTATCCATCTCTAAACAAAAATAACAAAACACGATTTATAAATACTTTATAAAGTGCAAAATGAGTTAGAATAAAGAAATAGATGCGTCAGCTTTCTAGCAAAAACTAAAGATTGTCGAAATATAATAATGGCTTAAATGAGCAACTGTCAAAATCTACCATATACCTTACTACAAATTTCATATTTGACGACCTAATATATATATATATATATATATATATAATATATATATATATATATATATATATATATATATATATATATGGACCAGAACAGTTTGATTTAAATTCTGTGATTCTTAATGCTTCAAAGTCCCTAACACACACACACACACACACACACACACACACACACACACACCACACACACACACACACATACATACACACACACACGCACACACATATACATGCACACACAAACACATAATGCATTATGCAGTACGATCGTTTCAAGCAACTCCATTTAATTGAACAATGCAATCATTACATCAATTTAAATGCAGAGCAATCCTCAGTTGCATAAAGACAGAATTAAATTAAATTAAAACAGATGGACACATTATAATTTTACTTGAAACCTCCAAGAAGGTAAGGAGATTGACAAAGAACGTGCTGTCTTCACTTCAGCTTAGAAGCTAGTAAGTACCTAATTTATCTGAATCTATCTATCTATCTATCTATCTATCTATCTATCTATCTATCTATCTATCTATCTATCTATCTATCTATCTATCTGTCTGTCTGACTGTCTGACTGTCTGTCAGTCTGTCTGTCTGTCTATCTACCTATCTACTTATCTATCTATCTATCTATCTATCTATCAATCTATCTATCTATCTATCTATCTATCTATCTATCTATCTATCTATCTATCTATACATATATATTATATATCTACGCGCGCGCACACACACGCGAATATCCTTGGTGAAGAAGAACTTCGTGGCCAGGTTTCCTCCACTTCTGGAGCGTCATTAGTGAAACGTGTGGTCGAGCATAGTCATGAATGATTGAAATGCTTCTGTTGACCAGTCTGGGACGGAGGAGTAAGATTTTCCTTCGTTTTGCTAATTTCATGGCAATATGTATCTGTAGTAATGGTTTTTCCCGGTTTTAAGAAGTTATAGTGGATGAGTCCAGCAGTACACCACCAAATAGTCACCATAACGTTCCTTTTTAAGTGCTCGATTTGAGGGAAGGTTTTCCGTCCTTCATTTTGGTCCAACCACTGCGAAGAACGTTTCTTTATTATTGTATAGAATCCACTTTTCATCGTAAGGTTGAGATATGGATCGGTTTGGTTACGGAGAAAAAGTGACGAGCAAATTTCATATCTGCGCATTTTCAGATTATCATTCAAATCGTGTGGTACCCACTTATCAAGCGCTTTTGATTTTCTGATCGCATGCAAATGGTTGCACGCAGTTTACTTGCTAACGTGAATGTCTTTTGCCAGTTCCCGGGTGGTTTTACGTGAATCTTTCTCAATGAAGGTCTTTAATTGTCCGTCATCGATAACAGATGGGCATGCTCGAATATCGTGCGTTGACAGTTCCATTTCAGATGATTATAATAACGGTGTAAAAATATCAATGTTAATTTATTGATGCATTTGGGCAAGTCTATGTCTGTATTATCGAACAATTGCGAAAATATGTTTTTAAAAATCCCAAACTCTGCAAAAATCCAGTACAAATTCTTCATAGTTCACAAACGTCGCTTACTTCTTACTCAACCTGATATATAAATATTTCATATTACGTAAAGGGAAATCGCCGCAAATCTTATTGGAATTACTTCGCATGCATATTATATCATGTTATTTGCACCAGTTTGCAGTTACTATCCTGGTTGGCAAACAGAATAACAGAACATAGATTATACAATATAAGTTTAGATTTTAAATACTGACTTTTAGTAAGAAACAATTGGATTTATTTCTCCCAATACTAAATTTAGCACGCTGTGATGTAAGACGTCTATTTGCCTCGCCAATTGCAATGACCATTAACAAAACACAAGGTCAGTCATTCACTCAGATTGAAATACATCTGCTTTCTCCCGTCTCATCTCGCTGGAAATTCAACGTTGTAATCATTAAAATTACAAACAGAAATAATATGAACGGGCACAGAGAAAAATTAATGTTCAGAACTACATTTTACTCATCTGAGTTATATTAAATACAGTCGTCACCACCTCTTTCTCCTCATTATTGTTGCATATTTACTTCACGGTAAACGGCGAAATTCTCGGTTTGTGTGTTAAAGCTAATAATATTTAACGGAAAAGTAAGTTTTTATTTTTCACTTCTCTAAATTTTCCAATTGCCAATTCTGTTGCATCGTGTAAATATCTGCATTCAATATTACATGTAGTTTTTCTACATTTTATCTTTATATTATTATCACTTTCAATACATTTAAACATTAATCGCCTGTACTGACGGTACGGGTGCAGTACAATATACACACATACATATATGTGTATATATATATATACATATATATATATATATATATATATATATATATATATATATATATATTATATATATATATATATGTGTGTGTGTATATATATGTATATATATATATATATATATATATATATATATATATATATATATATATGTTGTGTGTGTGTGTGTGTGTGTGTGTATATATATACATATATATATATCGAGAGAGAGAGAGAGAGAGTGATGATTGAAAGAAGAGTCACCTAATCACCACATCTGCAGTGGTACTGCAGTAGAAAGAGTGGGTTTTGTGTACAGTGCAAGAGCCAATCTGTCAGTGAGGGAAATCATACCTCTCTCCCCAGCCTATAGTCCAACCGAGGGGAACTGTGATGAGGGGTGCAGAGGAGTTCCATGAAGAAGTGTTTAGAACTGCCAACAGTACACCAGCTCATAACATCCTACTTGTTCTGAGTGACCTCAATGCACATCTGAGTAAGGAGAGCGGTGAGGATCCTTACTGGTACTTCCATAACAAAACCAACCAAAATGGGAGATTACTGAAGAACACCCTGCTGGAGGCGAACTTGATGGCAACGAACCCAAGGTTCAGGAAGAAACCGGGGACAATGTAGACCTACATTTCTGATACGCACCTGTCCAAGTTCCAGATTGATTTCATTTTGGTGAGGAAGAAGCGGCGGAATATAGTTCAGAACACAGAGCCATACAACTATTTCAATATACTGAGCAATGACCACCGGCTTGTTATGAGTAAGGTCGGGTAAGAAAGAGTAAGGCTCACCTCCGGAGAACAATCTATGACTGGGGAGCTTTCAAGGAAAATGATAATCTACAGCAGAGGTACACAATAGAAGTGAGGAGCAGGTTCAGTGCTCTGTGTGGAGAGGCAGACGAGAGAGAGAGAGAGGGGGGATTGGAGGGACTAAGGAGAGTGTGACGAGGAAGTACTGGTATTTCACGAAAGCGGTGGCAGAAGCAAGTGAAGTCCTGGTGCTGAGGAGACAGCAGAAGAGAGGAACGTCAACTCTGCAGACCCGAAGGTGTGTGCAGCTAGAGAACATGTATGAAAGCTGCCAAGGACCAATTACTTGCTGATCCTACGGAGGAGAGTTTACTCTTATTTTAGCAAAAGCGGTGCTAGTCAGCACCATCCGTCACTTTTCTGACCTCTGTTAATTTTGCCTTTAGGTTCTAATTGCTAATAAACCACACTTTTAATTTGTTATATGTGTGTGTGTGCGCGTGTATAAATATATATATATATGTATATATATATATATATATATATATATATATATATATATATATATATATATATATATAATATATATATATAGATAGATAGATAGATAGATAGATAGATAGATAGATGATGGATTGATGGATAGATAGATAGATAGATAGATAGATAGATAGATAGATGGATTGATGGATAGATAGATAGGTAGATAGATAGATAGATAGATAGATAGATAGATAGATAGATAGATAGATAGATAGATAGATAGATAGATAGATAGATAGATAGATAGATAATGATTTCAAATTTTGGCATAAGTCTAACAATTTCCGAGGAGCGGGCAAGTCGATTAAATCCGCCCAGTGCTCAACTGGTACTTATTTTATCGATTCCGAAAGGATTATCTAAAAGATTATCTAAAAGAGAAATGTTTCGATGCTTAAATTCGCTGCGCTTCAACATCCTCTTTGCATTCATCTTTTCCAGAAAGGTGTTAGGGTTAGGGATATCATTAGATATTTCTTGCTCGTGTGAATCAAGTCACTCTAATATATCTTCATCTATTTTCTTAACCCCAACCCTTTGTGACAGACTAACAATTTCCTAATGAATGATTAATATAATACGCTGAAATTTCTGGAGTTTGCAAATATATCACGTTGAATGCACTGGTTCTCTTCCGATCACCGATGTCAAACAAGGCTGAGCCTAGAAAGTACTTAGACGGGTGACCGTTTGAGAAACCTAGGTACTGTACAGATTTCACATACATAGGCCCAGGCGCGGCTGAGTGCTAAGTAGTTTGTTTCCCAACCACAGATTCCGAGTTCAGTCCCACTGTGTGGACCCTTGATCAAGCGTGTTTTAAAATAGTCTCGGACTACTAAAGCCATGTGAGTGGATTTTGTAGACGGAAACCGAAAGAAGCCTGTCATACCTGAATGTATATATATTTGTGGTGTGTGTCTCTTTGTGTTTGAGTTTGTTTCCCACCATTGCATGACACCTGGTGTTGGTGTGTTTATGTCCCTATGACCTAGCAGTTCGACAAATGAAACCGATAGTATACAGTACCAAGTTTAAAAACATAAGTACTGGGGTGGATTCTTTCGAGTAAAACAATTCAAGGCAGAGCCCCAGCATGGCTGCAGTTCAAAGATTAAAACTAGTAAGCGATAAAAAGAAATAAACGATAGATTTAACTCCAGACAAATTTCATTATAACTCTTTCCATTCTTATCATATTTCTCCATTTCTTTACAGCACAATAAGCTTCACTATCCACCAACTCTAATCAATAGCTCAACAGTGCGTTGTAAACAAAAGTAGACTTTCAATGTGAAAATAATCCTCTGGTCCATTAGCTGAATCAAACCGGTTGTGTATGGGGACAGACAAGTTCCTGGAACATTATTTGTCTAGTCACTCAGTTTTGGTGTGAGGCTCAGAGTACTTTCTACAAAATCAAGGGTCTGTTTTCAAAATCAGTGAATTCTATTGTTGTAATGTGTGCGAATTACGTAATATGTCGTGTTCTACGTCATAATCAGGATGTCAGTGACTATCATTAACATACAGTATGACAAACGAGGTTTTCAGTAAAGTACAAATCTTACCTATACATACATGCATACAAACATACATACATACATAAATACATACATACATAAATACATACATACACACACACATATATATATATATAGATGTATATATATATGTATATATATATGTATATATATATATGTAAGTATATATATATATATATGTATCTCTTATTATAAAAGGCAGATTTTATCTGCCTCCCTTTGGGAGTTATACAAATCTACAATATAGGATTTCTTCAATTACTATTTACCTTGCATTTTTAAGAGTACAATGCATCGCGTCATGCCAGGTCCAGTTTTTAAAATTTAAACTCCAATTAAGCAAAATTTACAGAAAACTCACATTCTGGTGTGTGTGTCAAATGCTTTTCTTAGTCTGGTTTACAGCACACGCAAACGCACACACACACAGTGGGCAACGAATAAAATGAAAGTAATTGACTTACTGTAGTGAGTGATTCTTTCACTCTGCCTCCCACTTCCTCTTTCAACACATAGACACGCAAATAAATAAATAAAATTGTAAGCTAACGTGCGTGTGTGTGAGTGGGTGTGTGTGGGTGTGCGCGCGTGTGTGTGTGTGAGGCTGCGTGTGTGTGTGTGTGTGTGCGTGTGCGTGAGTGTGTGATAGGAAAGTTTTTTACGACGAATATAACACCTATATCCAAGTAGCAGAAAGATAAGACAGTAAGGTGTGATTTGAGGGAGATTTGGCTGCTATGTCTACCATGTCTAGCTGCCATGTAGGGGTCTCCCTCATAGGCTCATACATACATATATACATAGATAAGACAGTAAGGTGTGATTTGGGGGAAATTTGGCTGCTATTTCTACCAGGTCTAGCTGCCATGTAGGGGTCTCTCTCATAGGCTCATACATACATATATACATAGATAAGACAGTAAGGTGTGATTTGGGGGAAATTTGGCTGCTATTTCTACCAGGTCTAGCTGCCATGTAAGGGTCTCCCTCATAGGCTCATACATACATATATACATAGATAAGACAGTAAGGTGTGATTTGGGGGAAATTTGGCTGCTATTTCTACCAGGTCTAGCTACCATGTAGAGGTCCCCCTCATTGGCTCATATATATATACATACATAAGACAGTAAGGTGTGATTTGAGGGAGATTTGGCTGCTGTTTCTACCAGGTCTGTTAGGCCTTCTCATGTAAACTCAAGCTTTCTCATGCCATGAACATAAGACCAAAGCAGAGAATGTATTCTTTTATTCTTCTGCTTTTTCCAGCCATTGGTCTGTGGCCATGCTGGGGCAATGCCTTGAAGAATTGTAGTTTAATGAATCAACTCCACTTTTATTTTTGTAAGCATTGTACTTATTCTATCTGTTTCCTTTGTCAAACCACTAGGTGACAGGGATGTAAACAAACCAATATTCGTTGTCAAGCAGTGGTGGAGGACAATCACAAGCACAGACACGCACACACACACACATACATGCATACACATATACACACATACATACATACATACATATATATATGTGTGTATATATATATTGCAGCGTGGAAGGTGTTTGTAAGCCATTTAAGAAACACACAAAAACCGTTACATTCACTTCAACATTTAAATTTAATTTGCCAAAATATTTTCGTCGCTTTGAGACCGCGACCTGTTCACTGACAAAAATATCGTGCTAACAGGTCGCGGTCTCAAAGCGATGAAAATATTTTGACAAATTAAATTTAAATGTTGAAGTGAATCTAACGGTTTTTGTGTGTTTCTTAAATGGCTTATAAACACCTTCAACGCTGCAACTGTTTTCGTTCCAGCACACGATCTCAGATCAAGTCACTTGCTATGCAAGTACATCTATATGTATATTGGTAAAAACAGTAAGATAACAAAAGAAAGAAAGAGACCTCAATATTATGTAAATAGAGGAAATCTTTATATATAAAAGTGAGGTTGTGTGTCTGTCTCCTACGATTTAGATTCCTAACTACTCCCACATTTTGCGGTGCAGTTTAACCAAAACCGGGTATCTTATAGTCGTGATTCATATCGAGACCGTCTGGGTATTAGCGCGCGTCTACGATGAGTCTACGATTTAAAAAAAAATTTACCATCAATTTTTCCCATTTTTAATCCATTTTTGACATATATAAGGGAAGTAACTCTCTAAAATTTATTATTAAATCTCAAAACGTAAAAAGCTACATATATATACATACATACATATATATATTTATACACACACACACACATATATATATATATATGCATTTCAGTACACTCAGTTCATATTCACAATTAAGAAAACGGGCACACAAGCACACCAACTCTCTCTCTCTCCCTCTCTCTCTCTCTCTCACACACACACACAAATATACACACAAACACACACATACGTCAACAAGCGAAAGTCTCTCTTTCGTCTACATCCTGAGTCAACATTACTGTATTTGTTATTGTCCACATTGTTGTTTTTATAGTCGTTGTTATTGTTGTCAATTGTTCTTGTTTTGATTGACACGAACGTGTGCAAATTGTTATTATATTCTCTGGTAGAAATCAATGATATAATATTGTTCCTGTCTGTATGCGTGACACCAGTAATACTTCTTTGTCTCTAATGCATGACTGACATCAATACTATTCTTTTATCTCTGTTGAGTGTATATGTATAAACTGATTGAGAACAGAGCAGCAGTATTTCTATGGTATAATTGACAGCGGTTGTATTATTGCCTCGTGTGTATATATATGTATGTTATGAGTGTGTATATATATTTAAATATGTATGTATATGTATGTATATATACACATATATATGTACATACACATACACATACACACATATATATATGCTATGTTTTATAACACACACATACACGCACATATGTGTGTACATAGGCGCATAAATACATTTAAGTTATATATTATTCTCTCTCTCTCTCTCTCTCTCTCTATATATATATATATAATATATATATATATATACATATAATATATGTATATATATAAGTGTACATATGCGCATAAATACATATAGTTATAAGTAATTATACACACATTCATAATACATACATACATACATACATACATACATATATATATATATTTACATACGTACACATTAACATAAATACATCTAAAATTATATGCAATTATATATATGTACATATATATACATACATATAGTTATATATGTAAGTTATAAGTCTTTACACACAGCATACACACACGCATACACACACACACACACACACACACACACACGCATACACATACACACAAACACACACACACTGTACTGTTTGATGTCAGTAATATAGATTTTGTACTTCCCCACCACTGAATAGTTGACATTAAAAATACACGTTGTTTTTCTTCTATATTCTATTGCTGATGTCAATAATCGACTTTGATGTTTGTTTAATATTATACTCATCAATAATAGTTACTCGTATTGGCACAAGGCCACATATATATGCAAAGGAGATTGGATGATAGGCAGTCGATTAATAACATGCACATCATTACATGACTGGTATTTAATTTATCGGCACACTGATTCCAGGGGAAAGGAGAGACAGCACTGTTTTCTTGTCGTAAAACAAGCACGAAATTGTGGTTTTTAGTTATCCGATGATTACAGGGTTGCGCAGCTATCATTATGCGCTTGCTCACTCGTTTCACTGACTGGTGAAATATCACTGTTATCATATGATATTCTGCTTCTTAGCAGAGGCAGGTGATGTCTTTATTTATATATTTCTTTCTGATATGTTTTATCTTTCATTCTGTACTTGTTTCATTCACTGGACTGTGTCCATGCTCCGGTACCGCCTTAAAGTACTTATTTAGTTATATCTGTTACGCATTCTACCAGTAGAACCTTTTTGGAGAATTTGCTACGTTACGGGAATGCAAGCCAACCAACAACGGTTGTCAAGCGATGGTGATATAAATCTACATACATAAAAACACACATACACACACAGGCACGCACACGCACACACATATACATACATACATATGTATATATATATATATAATATATATATATATATATATATATATATATATATATATATATATATATATATATATATATATATTCATATAATGTAATACATGTCTTTGTGTGGTAATTGTGCGCGGCTGAAGAAGGCTATTGACATACATGTTACATCAATTATGCATTGATATAAACTGCCCAATAAAGTCAGAAACGTATGTACCGCTAAATCCCTTGCATCCTGTTTTTCTTTGGATAAATATACCCTATCACCTACACCACTAACTGGCATATACAGGTGCTTACAGTTATCAAGTATTCACCCTGAATTTTTTGTATTCATATAGACAGATAGATAGATAGATAGATAGATAGATAGATAGATAGATAGATAGATAGATAGATAGATAGATAGATAGATAGATAGATGGATAGATAGATGGATGGATAGATAGATTGATAGATAGATAGATAGATAGATAGATAGATAGATAGATAGATAGATAGATATATGGATGGATAGATAGATGGATAGATGGATGGATGCATAGATAGACATACGTCGGGTTCTTGCTCAGTTACTGTGCAACCAATTTCACTCACAAGGCATTGGTCGGCTCTAGTGCTATAATAGAAGCCAGGTTGCTAAACAACGTAGCTATGGTGTCACGTATAAAATATGCATTTTCTCAGTATATGCTCTTTGCTACAGGTTTTCAATGGACAAAGCTCTTGTTTGTTGTATTTACAACAGAAAAGATACCAACAAGAAGGATAAGGTTGTTTCTAACCCTGAACAAGACACGTGTTTCTTAAAACACAGTTTGTTTTCATATTTTATTTTGTTTTTCTTACCGCCGTTTCTATCTAACGTCAGAAGTACCACGCGCATGCGAGCACACGCACACACACGCATGCACACACACATTCTCAATAGACACTAACCAGTACCTTCACACAAACACAGACAATACATATATCCGATTGATTATGCAAGATTCCATTGAATCGTAAAGATTTACGAATCAACATTCCACCGGTGCAATACCATTTCCTAAAGCGAATTAAGGAATTCTTACACTGTCATTTAACATTCGAGATGTAGCAACCAGAAAGATGTTCAAACTGGGCATTAGTCACCGCCTTCATACTGGGGAAGAGAGACATGGAAAAGTCGTGACTCGTAACTCTGATTCCCTGTCCAACTTATAAAAGGATAAAATTCAATCAAGAGCTCAAATACGAATTGCTTCCTTTCTTTTCCCATTACACCACAACTATGAGAGCCTTTTTTTCCTCTTTAGCAGAAAAGTATATACCTTCTTCTAGGTACACTCACGACATTCGTCTTACCACCTTTTGTATAACCATTGAACGTCACTACTCTGATCTTGTTTCACGCATAAAAAGGGGAGAAAGCCCCTTTTGGTCATGAATGATCGTGGAATTGCCTCTAGAAAGTTCCTCTCCGAGGCACAAGTCCGGGCAAGGTTATTTATGAAGACCAGCAGTCGCCCCATGCATAGCAGCCACCCCTCTCCACACCACCGATGGTATCCAAGAGAAAGATAAAGGCCGATAAAGCTTGGCACTATTGATGTCGCAACTCTTTTCTGCAGCTGATTGAACTGGAGCAACGTGAAATAAAGTGCCTTGCTGAAAAACACAACACACAACCCCGTCTGAGAATGGAACTTACTACCTTTTGATTGTGAATCCGATACTCTAGCCACTGAAACATGTGCCTTCAGTAGGACTTACCCATATCCATTTAGGAAACAGCAATAACCGCATCGATTTCGCCTAAGTTGGAAGCCTTGAAAATATTATGTGCAGTGTCAAACATTAATAGACTTTATTACCAGCAGCAACAATAAAAATCACTGCAATAACAATAGTTTCTGCTATAGGTTCATAACCTAAAATTTTTGGGTGTGGTATAGTCGATTACATCAACAGTTCAACTGTTACTTATTGCATCGACTCTGAAAGATAAAAGGCATGGACGACCTCGGACGAATTTGAACTCAGGACGTAAAGCAGGATGAAATGTCGCTCAGCATTTGGTCGGCGCGCTAATTGCTATTACCAAATTTAAAATTTTTGGCACCATTTTGGCAGCAGTTGCGAGATAGGAGTAAGGAGATAACACCAATCCCAGTGCTCGACTCGTACTTATTTTATCGACCCTGAAGGGACTAATGGCAAAGTTGACCTATCCGAATTTGAACTTAGGATACAAAAACCAGAAGAAATACCTATTTCTTTACTACCCACAAGGGGCTACACACAGAGGGGATAAACAAGGACAGACAAACGGATTAAGTCGATTATATCGACCCCAGTGCGTAACTAGTACTTACTTTATCGATCCCGAAAGGATGAATGGCTAAGTCGACCTCGGCGGAATTTGAACTCAGAACGTAACGACAGAAGAAATACCGCTCAGCATTTTGTCCGGTGCGTTAAAGATTCTGCCAGCGCACTGCCTTAACAACAACAATTATAATAACAATAGTTTCAAAACGTGTTGCACAAGGCCATCAATTTTGAAGAAACTCAATTACATCAGACCCAGTACTCAACTGCTACTTATATTATCGATCCGGAATGGTGAACGGCAAAGACGACCATCAGCAGCATATGAATGGAAGAGCCAGAAGAAATAGCTAGCCACCCTAATAATGATTATTATTCTTTCGAAAGTTGGCGCAAGGCCACCATTTTTGAGGGAAGAAGAAGTCAATTACAATGACCTAAGTGCTCGACTAGTAGTTATTTTACAGTTCTTGAAACGATGACAGGCAAAGTCGTTCTCGGCGGAATGCGAGCTCTGAAATCGAAACAGGAAAAAACGCTGCTAATCATTTTGTCCGGCGTGCTAATGATTCTGCCAGCTCATAGCATTATAATAATTGAGATACGAAGCTCTAAAGAGAGAAATAAAAGAGTAATGGCCAATGGAAAAAAACATTGAATTTTGTGCTAATTATTCTTGGTATCCTAGGCACAGTGAACAGTGGAATTGTTGGAAAGTATTGACATGAAAATGAAAATGGAACACATCCAGAAATAGCATTACTTAGCAGCTTGGCAGTGCAAGATCCTTGGCGAAAAGTATTGAGATTTTAAAAAAGAAACCATCGCTTCTCAGTTCATTGTGACAAACGAGGGACAACTGATGTGGTTTACAGTTTTCTTCAAGGAGCAAGATTTTTATCCCTTCATGTTTTCATTAATCAAGGCATCTGACTGCGTTAATTGTGAAGATTTGTGACATGTTCTCCCGCTAAAATTGACTCTCTCTCCCATGTTGCATCGATGCCATCGCGTTCTTTAACAATGCAAAGAGAGCAGCATGACGATAATGATAATAATAATATAATAATAATAATAATAATAATAATAATAATGATAATAATAATAATAATAATAATAATAATAATAATAATAACAAAGACCTGGAAATAGAGATAACTAGAATGTGGAACCTGAAAACAGAAACAATTCCTATCATAGTAGGTGCATTAGGCATGATAAAAAAATATTCAGACAAATACATAACAAAAACACCAGGACTTACAAACACATATAACATACAGAAAATTGCACTACTAGGCACTGCACATATCCTACGCAGAACACTTTCCATACAATAACCATCAGAGCATCACAACAAATCACAGCACATACCCAAGGCACACAGAGCTGCGCTCGGTAGTGAAGTGAAAGCACGCTATAAAAATAAAACTACTGAATAATAATAATAATAATAATAATAATAATAATAATAATAATAATAATAATAATAATAATAATAATAATAATAACAGCAACAATAATAATAATAATAACAATAATCGAGCCATCATGCCCGTTTGATTCTAGAATCGTAAAGAAAGAGATCGAAAAACAAAAACAAAAAGAAAAAATACAATCCCTTAAAATTTGAAATGGGAAGAATTTGGAGCATGAGAACAGTGAAGGTTGTGCCTATAATAATTATTGTTATAAGCAAAGTTATAGACAAATGGCTGAAGGAGATTGGAATAGAATGCACAGTAGAGCTCCTACAGAAAGTTTGTCTTTTAGGGGCAGCAATGATTATCAGGAGGGTTCTAAGCACTTGTGGATACCTAAGGTTTCAGGTAGCAAGCTACTACCCACATAAATCCTACTAGCAATTAGACCGAACCTGAGCCATAACAACAACAACAACAACAACAACAACAACAACAACAACATAATAATAATAATAATAATAATAATAATAATAATAATAATAATAATAAATCAAATTTCAAATTTTGGCCCCAGGCCAGCAATTTTGTAGAGGGAGTAATTCGCTGATATCGTCCCCAGTGTTCACCTGGTAATTATTTTATCGACTAGGAAATGATTTTGAATTACTTCCTCTTCCCTTCATGGAAATCCAGGATTATCTGGATCTGGTTGTCTGTACACTCTACACTCGACAACATATTGATGCCGTCACCTTCACACTCACCATATACCTATGCTAATACGTAAAGGTGACGGTAAGTGAGGTTCAACATCTGTGCCTATATAACTGAAGGTTTTCTTTGTCATATTCTTGGGACCCAAGCATTTCGCAAGCAGCATGTCAGTAAGGGAGTACCGTACCAGCTTGATATGTCTTTTCACATTAGTTTTCGACCTTAATGACCAGAAAAACGCTACGTCATGCTTTGCTCCGGTTGAGAGATTACACAGCTTTTCATAAATCCATAAATCCATACATTCGTCAAGGCTTCCTGAAATTTTTCTGTGTAAGACATATGGAAAACTTCCCAGATAAATAAAATACAGAGCTATGTCATACTCCTTCTTACTCTTTCGTAGGTAAAATTCTCAGGCGAAACATTTTTCCTTGTTATAAATGATCTCGGTTGCACCTAAAAATTTTTCTTTGAGCTTGATCCATAGAATCAAAGGTATTGGGAAAAAATAAAATATTTTTGTTGTTGGAAGTTGTGATGCTATTGATGTTTAGTTGATTCTATGTTTCATGTTTTTTTTAAGTTTTTCATTGTACAAATGTTTATATTTGAAACTCACTTTGTTTCATTTCCGGATTGTTTTTCTTTTTTTGTTTTTGAAATCTGCTTTCTTATTCGAAATTATTTGAAAAGGGAAGTGTTTGTGTACGTTATTGAAGCTATTGTTACTATAACTGTAGTGAGTATATCTCTTTTGAAAATTCTGAGGCAATTTTTGAACCATAAATCACAATACAAATAGATTCTGCGCAAAATTACATAAGGACTACTAAAAACAAGATTTCCGAAAACTTCATTCTTCGAAACAATGTAACACAGGAGCCGTCTAAGTATATCGCGACATTTATTAGAAAAAATATAAACGAAATACAAATAATGTGAAAAGTCATTTAAACGGAATTCTGCAAGCGTGACATGTGTTTCTACAGCCGAAATAGAAAGTATAGCGTGCTAAGAAATTAGACATTAAAACACTAAGAGCAACAAAGCGTAACATCACACCTCATCTCAAAACACTACTGTATATTTCAAATCACAACCCTAGAAACAATGAGGCATACAACACTATTGTACAAAATCTACCTATGTTCAATAGAGATTAAAAAATCAACAACGTTCTGAAAACATAAATTCATAAAATTTAAAAAGCAACACAAATCGCTTTAAAGACTTCTAACAATTGCGAAGCTTTACACAACAACCACTAAACCAACGATTAAAAAGTGTGGACGCCGAATGTGTGGAACATGCCTCAACCTACTGGAAGGCTTGGAATTCCTATTCAAACGAGGAGAGAGGTTCACAATTAAAACCAACTTCACTTGTGCTACTGAGAATCTAATTTATGTTATAACTCGCTCAGGTTGTGGACATAGCTGTATAGGACGGACAATTATGGTATTTAGACAGAGAACCACATTACATAAGGAACAGATCCGGTTCCCGCAATACAGATAGATTCCTTTGAGTGAACACATAGTTAGATGTGCAGGTAATATCCAACCAAAGAGGAAGAAGAAGGAGAAGAAAAAGAATAAGACGAAGAAGAAAAAGAGAAAGAAGAAAAAGACAGCAGTGGTATGACAGTAGTAGACTGTTGGTAGAGTCTTCTTAAATGTCAAGTGACATAAAAGTGACCTGTTGTGGTTATAGCAGTAGTGATTGGAATTGGTCTGGATAAATTTATGAGTAATGGCTGTTCTGAATATATCGTTTTAATATTTGCGTGGGTATTATTCTAAGGCCCTTGTAGTAGTGTCGTCTGTGGTGGAAGTATTCAAAAGGGGTTTAAATTTGCGATAAAATATGACTCTTTGCTAATGCGCTGATTATGGGTTGCATCTTCCCTGAATATATAGACGGGGAAAGTTCTGAAGCTGGGTTGTTCGTTAGTGGCGCAAATTTTTATTTATGCGCTAAATGCCATTTTTCTGTAATCTGATATATATGTAGGGTCATCCTCTGGCGTAAACTGTTTTCAGTTTGGCCTATGTATTGCTCTCGGCACCCTGAGCAAGTTAACATATATATATTAGTGTGTGCATGTGTGTGTGTGTGTGTGTGCGTGTGTTCGAGTATTTGTAGGTACATATATATATTTATATATATATCATACACCCACACGCGCGCGCACAGACGCACACACACATATATACACACAGTGCAGAAAAGTAAGGGCAACGGCTAAGATGTTTCAAAACCTCGAACACCGTTGAAATCGGTGTTGTTTAAGTTAGTGGGTACATTTGTAGGGTACGTAGACCAACAGAGAATCAAAATCGGCTACGTTTGATGTTTTTTTATATTAAGGTAGGAACGATGAGTTTCCTACATCTACTATCACCTATTAGATCGACGCTGTTGATAGTTTTCTTTGAGCGACTGTATGTTGACTGTTGCAACAACATAGTCAAGGAAAAATTTCCAGAAGTTTAACGCTCTAGTATTAAAAATTAGGAAAATTTGTTAGTTGTCGCAATGTGAGCGACGAGTGCATCGTGAATTCTGAATTGAGGGAGAAAGAGAACAGGCAGCTTTGAATAATAGAAGACAGTGTAGTTGTGATAGAAAAGAGAAATGTGTGGAGACAGGACATGTATGGATCAGAGATTAGAATACTTTGGTCAGCAGTTCGATACCAGACAGTTTGAAATCCTTGTTGGAGATACGGTCTACGATGTCTGCTGTATTATAGCGATCATTCCGACGTTCTAGCTACTCTGCTAACAAACCGCTTTCTGGATATCGTAGACATTAGGCTTGATGAAAATATATTTACTTTCATTATGGATAAGTAACGGAATTTCGACATCTGAAACCCATGATTCTCCAGCAAGGGTCGCTTTAACAATGATCGTTAGAGTTGCTTTAACGTACCTCTCAACGTCCGAAGTTAAGAGAAAATAACTATTTATTTATTACCCACAAGGGGCTAAACATAGAGTGGACAAACAAGGACAGACATAGGTATTAAGTCGATTACATCGACCCCAGTGCGTAACAGGTACTTATTTAATCGACCCCGAAAGGATGAAAGGCAAAGTTGACCTCAGAACGCAACGGCAGACGAAATACGGCTACGCATTTCGCCCGGCGTACTAACGATTCTGCCAGCTGCGTGCTAACGATTCTGCCAGCTACGAATTTTAAGAGAAAATAACGTTTCATAGGAAAAGCGCATGCATTATTGCTAATGTAAATATAGGAGACAAATATTTCTTCCAGCTTTTTACAGTATAAGTTCAAATCCAACCGGGTTCAATCTTACCTTTCATTATTTCGTGGTCAATAAATTAAGTATCAGTTGAGCACTAGGTTCGATGTAATCGATTAACACCCCACCCCACAGCAAAACTTATAGCCTTGTGCAAAAATGTGAGAGCAATTTTACTAAAATACATGAATTGACATTGTGTTTCAAGGTCGACCTTCTGATATCAATGTTATCTATATAACGTTATGAACAAATATGCGTACAGAAAACTAATACAATATATGTAATAATCATACATATTTAGTCTCGCTATGAACATGAATATTAATAAAACTACAGAAGTTTCGGTATTGAGTGTTAAGGTCACCCGACTAGATTCTTTATGTTCAGTTTTTCACTGAGACGCTTATAGATACACGCATGCACACGTGCACACATACGTTCACTCTCGCTCTTTGTTTCACACACATTTAAACACATATATATTCATGCGTGTGTGTGCATATATATATATATATATATATATATATATATGCACACATACATACATATGTAATATATAACATAAGCCTGCGTACTATATATACACATGCGCACACACATACACATACATACTCATATATATATTTGTATTTATATATGTTGGTTATCTTAAGCATTAAGTTGAAGCATATCCTTTATTATTAGAAATGAGTTATTTATAAGTCGAATAAAAGTGACATAATATATGTGTGTGTGTATGCGTGTGAATGTGTGTGTCTGGCACATGCGTACGTGTATGTGTGCATATATGTGGGTATGTGTATATACATATACATATACTTCGTCCATTTACATACAAAACGGGTCGATGTAGATTATATAATCGATGGCATAAAGTCATTTCCCATCAATATATTTTTAAGAAAGCAATCTATTGCGTCTAAACTACAGAATTTTTGGCATGAAAATTATGGGATATCGATTTAAAAGTCAGTCGATCTCATCTGTCTAAACTATTTCGTCCAATAGAAATAAAAAGAAAAACCTTTCTCCCCTTACGAAATAAAAATATCTAATACAAGACATACATAGACTAGTAAATAACTAAATGAATAAAAAGAATAAATCTCTGTTAACAGACTGGCCATTATCGATAGGTTAGATCAGGCCGACCAATATCGATCAGCAACCGAAATGAATCTGTGAAAAATCTCACGTGAATAAAGATAGCAGTGAAATGAATGCAAATGAAAACAGTTTCTGCAGAAAAGTTGTATTTTGTGCGGAAAATTACTGGTGAAAGAAGTGAAAGAAATACAATTTGGGTGTGCTATTTGGGTGTGCATATGATATATGTATGAATAAATATATATTTTCTATTATAAACATATCTTTAACTGTATGTATATGTGTGCGTTTAGTATGTATATATTTTGTGTGTGTATGTGTGTTTGTTTTTGTGTGCGTATGTATATCTTTCTCATGGTGAAGTTCATCTGGTTTGACCTAACAAATTCAACGAAACTTATGTTAATACAAACGTGATTGTAATCCTGCTTGTCTATTACGTGTATGAATGCTGTTACGACATCAGTCATGGTGTTACTCGAAACAGTTGTCAAGATATGACTATTACATAATTGCGTTTCTTTAGTTTATTCCTCGATGTATATTTTGTATTCTGTATAAATGTACGCATTATGCCTACTTGTGTATATTTGCCTTTCTAGCGATGCCTGAAATATATATAGAAAGAAATTGATATATATACAGATAGATAAGTTTCTTTATTGGCCACACAGGGCTGCACACAGATGGGACAAGTTACAAGGTAGAGCTTTTCTTTTGGGGGATGAAAAAAAGGGGGTGGCGTAGGTTTTCGATCAAGAGGGATCGTAAAAGGGAAGAAAAGAAAAAGAAATAGAATAAAAAATAGATAGATAGATAGATAGATAGATAGATAGATGGAAGAATTGGCAGATAGAAGTAGGTGTAGATGTATGCACTCAGGCGTTTGTGAGTGGTCGGAAAATGGGCTGTGTACATCAACATGTAAATTGGAGAAAACTTAAACAAAGATTTACAGGAAAGATAGATGAAAAATAAACGTGTCCCCTCATCACTCAGGGAAACTTTCCCGGTTTCTAAGCTTTAAGTATTTCTATTTGACCCTATTCAATGTTGATAGAAAAGTTACAGCGTTCTTTTTATCGTTAGATAACATCTGTTTTGAATCTGTTGTATTAAAATCACAATTAATATTGAAGTGAAACGAAAATTGATTCCAGCAGTGACCAGCAAGAACATCAGAAGCAATTCAGCCTTTTAGGGCCATTTTGGGTCTTTGGGACCATAAGTGAAAAGTTCTCAAAAGTCAAAATTTATCTGGCGTTCTTACTGGCTACGGCTGGGACAAGTCCTCGTCTTCCACCGACATTTATTGTAATTTTATACACCACATCATTAAGAGGTTTTATCTCAGGACAAACATTGAAGTAACTAGTCTATCAACACTGCTTATACATTAAGTATGATATATATATACGTGCACGCACGCACACACAAACACACACACTCACACACACACACACACACACACACATACACACATACACACACACATACACACACACACACACAGGCACATTATGTCGCCTCTTCAGTGGGATCGGCCTGACTCGGTTGTTCTCTGACCAATTTTACTTTTGGCATATTTGTTTACACCATAGAAATCTATGGATGATTTGGCGAATCTCTAATGTGTATCCAAATAATTAATATAGGCACACGGCATATTCATACACACACACACATGTATATATAAGGTAACCAGAGTTAGCGGTTTGTAGTAACCGACTAATGGATAAAAATATTTGCTATCGGTATATATATGTGTGACAAGACATGTACTTTGACTATAATGATTATTGATAGTTCATGTAATTATCGTCATGACTATCCCCAACACCCACTTCATATTCGGATGCCTGGAAACTGGAAATATTTTACATAAAGTGCTTGAATCATATTGAATTTATGCACAGTTCTGCATTTTCAAACATTGTGCTTTTTTTTTCAGTTCAAATATGAATATAGAAATATTGAAATTAAAATAGGAACAATTGCTATCGGTATCAGTTACCTGTGCTATCTCTGGACGCGGGTATGCAGGCACACTATGCTCGTATGCTAAGGTAACAACAGAATAAACAAAAGTTTGTCAGGAATCAAATTTAAATAATCAGAAAAAAGAGAAAATATTTGATCAACAAACAAAAACATTGGACCACACCTATAGATTATTTTTTAATACAAAATATGACATAACATTTCTTACGGCCGTTTCCAAATCCAATGCCTGACGGTGGTTACGAAAGAATTTCGAAGAGAATATTCGTCATTTTCATAGGACATTCGTTTTAGTACATTGAGCTTCATCAGAGTAAATACAAATGCATAAAATACGAAGAGAAGAGGGAATAGGAAAAACATGGCCTCGAGATGAAGCCAGAAGGCTCAATATATTGAAATCATACCATCTTCCAGCGTAGAGCTTTTAAGTCGATAGGCTAAAAGTGTCTTTTGCCTATCGACACTTTTTATTTTACGCATTTGTATTCACTCTGATGAAGCTACAGGTACGCGATCGAATGTCCTATGAAGATGACGAATATTATTTTCGAAATTCATTCGTAAGCACCGCCTGGCATAGGAAGTGGAGACGGCCGTAAGAAATGTTATGTCATATTTTGTATTAAGAAATAATCTATAGATGTGGTGCAATTTGTTTGTTTGTTTGTTGATCAAAAGGTTTTACCATTTTCCTATATATATATATATATATATATATATATATCATGGCTAAGTCATAGAAGAAAGGGATGATGCAACTATGAATGTTTTTGTTGCGGCTTTGAGAGTAGTGATGGAAAGGGAGGTATGATCCATTATTCAAGTGTTATCTCAGAACGGAAACATTATATAGACGCTTGCAATAAAGTGAACTCTATTAAAAGCAACGAAATTCCATGTGGTGGTCCTAAAGCCGGGGACAGATCAAGACATCTACTGAAAAATAAAAATATGCTTTTAATTCTATAAGCAAATAATCATTTTTTTAAGGCTTAATCAACAAGAAGTAATTGCTCTTCCACAAGGACTCCAAAACCGTAGGGAATGCGGAACGAAGTTATTCTGAAACCAGAATACTTGCAACAGAATGGAGTCTGGTAGAGGCACGTAAACACTAGGGGTGACGGATTATTTCAAATAACTAAGTAGACCGCAGTGGGATTTTAACTCAGACCTCAAGTAGCCGGAACAATTACTACAAGGATCGTCTAATGCTCTAATGATAGCTCACTCTCCTAGATTGATAATTTATTCATCGAATCCAGAAGGGTAAAAAGGTAAGTTGATGTTGATGAGATTTGAAATTACAACGCATGTGTACCAAAATAAATAGTATTAGGTCTGTCCAAATGCCTAACATGCTGTTTTATTTGTCACAATATCACAGTATTATCGACATTGAAATGTATACCTTAAGCTAGAAAAGAAAAACGTATATGCATAGATATAAATACATATCTATATATACTTATATATTTACAGACATCGACATACAAACACACACACATACGCACTCAGAGAGGCAAATGTATAATATATATGTAGGGAAGATAATCAGTTACTATAGCTGAACTAATTTGCAAATATATTTACACATACATAGAGGAAAATTTTCCAAAATATTATAATTAACCCCCTCACCACCACCGCAAACTAGTTATTTTATCAGAAAAATATTTTGATCTCCTGCAGAAATATGAAAATTAGGACTTAATCTACATGTAGGACACTTATGTTTTATTCATGACTTAACGTTTTTTTCTCTTTTACAACATTTGAGATTAATATGTATTTTCTACTCTAGCAGGGAATAAATGGCTTTTATAAATTTACATTAAAAAACATTATTACAGGTTAATGCTAATTTTTCAGTCGTGTAGTAAAAATGGTATCTACATTTTTCAGAGAGACAAAGTGTGACAAGGCATGTACTTTGACTATAATGATTATTGATAGTTCATGTAATTATCGTCATGACTATCCCCAACACCCACTTCATATTCGGATGCCTGAAAACTGGAAATATTTTATATAAAGTGCTTGAATCATATTGAATTTATGCACAGTTCTGCATTTTCAAACATTGTGCTTTTTTTTTCAGTTCAAATATGAATATAAAAATATTGAAATTAAAATAGGAACAATTTCTGTCGGAATTCAGCACCCTAACTAAGAATGCTTATAGCAGAATGTATGTGTGTCTTTCTTTCCCAGGTTTCTCTCTGGAAGAGACCTTGAGGCAGAATACTTTATATAAAGGGCATTCTAAGCGAGTGATGATACGTGGGATTTCTATCTGCAAAGTTTCAAGATATGCACAGCTACTAATGCATACGTAAACACACAAATAAATACACACACACTCTCTCTCTCTCTCTCACACACACTCTCTCTTTCTCTCTCTTACACACACACACACACACACACACTCTCTCTCTCTCTCTCACACACATATATATGTATGTATGTATGTATGTATGTATGTATGTATGTATGTAGAGAGAATTCACAAAAAATAAAAACAAAAGATGAAGACAGGTGGTGTAGACAACAAACAGATATAACGTTCGGGAAGTGAAAAAGTCTTTAACGTTTCGAGTCTACGCTCTTCCACAGAAAGGAACACAGAAAGAAACAAGGAGAGAAAATAAAGAATGTGTAGTGGCTAGCGATCTATCATGGCGAAGGCCGGACAGAAGGGCAGTATGTATGTATGTATGTTTGTATGTATGTATGTATGTATGTATGTATGTATGTATGTATGTGTGCTCCACACATGATAATCAAAGGGGTTGCATTCTGGGGAGTTAGGTGGCCAGATGTTAGGGGTGATGTATTTACAGAAATTGTCTGACGGCCGTGACTAGGTTCTCCTGCATGTGTGATATGGTGCAGAGTCCTGTTGCCAGACATAAGGTCTATCACCAGCGACCCAATTTTTAATACTGACACATCAGTTTCGGTAATTTCCGTTTCCTCATCAGTTAAGACAGCTCGGCATTAGTATTTGTTTTCGTTATCCAAATATTTAGATGATTTAGCGGTTTGCTATTTCTAGCAACGTAGTTGTTTCCTAACACCCTAGATACATTTACTGACATTTGTAATTCCCTGTTTATATTAATTTTATATGTACACATGATCAATTCGATAAATCATCTTATTGTTTGGATGACAAAAATATAAATACTAATGGCGAAGCGAGTCTGGAAAGAGCCGAAGCCGAGGTGTCTTAACTGATGAGGCAACAGAAACTGCCGAAACTGACGCGTCCGTATTAAGAATTCTCGATCGGCACTTTTTGGACGATTACGGTCTCTGTTAATGTATATATTTTCCTTCTTGTGCGTTAACTACAGCATTAGAGCGATTTAGCTCTTATATCTAACAATGTAGGTGTTTCCTAAAACTCTAGTCACATTTAGTGACATTTGCATATATATATATATATATATATATAATATATATATATATATAGATAGAGAGAGAGAGAGAGAGAGAGAGAGAAGGAGAGGGAGAGAGAGACGCCTTTCCCTGAGGTATTGTTACCCTTAGAAATATTGTGCATGAGTGGAAGTGAAATTTTGTGGTAGACCCAATATGGCTGCACCCACTCAATAGTTAATATAACGACTAGTTTAGTAATATGAACAATTCAATTTTAAGTATAATATACATTAAGTAAGACTTGGTAAACTGTAGTTGGGCCCAGAATTTGTAACTATAATTGTATGTAGCAAGTGATTCAAATTGTAATCGTTTAACTATTTTGGGGTTTCGTACTCTTGCCCTCTCGTATGTCTAATAGGAAGCATGTACTCAGGAACGTGTAGACATTCACTCGTTCGTCTAGTATAACTATCACTTGAAAATATGCTGACTATTCAAGATGTTAGACTTAGCATTATAATTCGAAGGTAAATGCACTAACAACCACCTCCTCTAACAGTGGTCTCCCCTTAACTGTCAGTAAGTTACTTGCCGTATGGTTACTATTATTTATTACATTTTATGTTGATATGGTGTGGAAGGACATAAGCGGCCTCGTGTCACTTATGGCATAATCTTCACCTCGTCATCTTTTGTCTACTAGTTTATTTATTTCTTTATTTACGTCTACTTTTGTAACGGTCTTAGCTTGCCCTTGGTTTGAAATATAACTGACCAGTTGTAGAGATGGCTGGACTTTGGTCAGTTCCATTACGGACAACAGGTTGTCGGTCTCTAGAATATTTCAGCAAGTACACTATTATAAAAACTTTACGGGTATGTTTTTGGATAAATATTAATTAGCTTTATTTACGAAACCACATGTAGTATCCTTTTTCTAGACTTATTGGCGATTCCTGTTTTACTTAAGCACTAGTTTTATTTTACTATCATTTATACACCCTGTACACCTATAAAAAGAGATAAATCTACCAATTATTTTTCTAGTTTATTTGCTAGTTTACTCTTTTGCCCGTCGCTTTACACAGCAAAATTTGATTCTAATTTATTGAGCCTTGAGCCTTCTTTCTTCATCTCGAGGCCCTGTTCTTTCCTCTTGCCTCTTCAATTCTTTTATTTTATGTATTTGAGCATAGTATGCTTGCATACCTATGGTCAGGGTTAACATAGGTAATTGATACTGGTAATAAGAACGGATATTCTTATCCCTTAGACGGTTATTCCAACTGCTAACTCTACTTACTTTTATATATCATCTTGTTGATCTCCATCTTCCATGCTGGCATGGGTTGGACGGTGTGACATGATTCGACGATTGCTTTGTCAGAGTTTCTATGACTGGATGTCTTTCACTATTTTCCCTTTCTCACTTTTTCTGTGCTATTTTTCATTGCTTTTTTCTACTAAAGGAGTAACGTCCGAATCACTGAGAAGCTTTCTCTTTCATCCTTTGAATTGTTAATTTAATAAAATATTTCTCAAACTTTCTTTCTACTGCGATGTTCTTTTGTAATATGTGTGCAAATATGTATATAGGTATATATATATCAGGTCATTAAGAATGAAATGTCCGATTCTGAACTGAAAGTTTATTTTATTTTATCTCAACAAAAAGCAGTTAATCAAAATATGCACCTAAATTATCAACACCATTTTGCCATTTTATCGGTAGTTTATTTACACCGGTGGCGGAAAATTCTGGAGTGCTAGAGGTGATGAAATCACTTAAGTCTCTTTTTGCATCGTCTTCAGATTTGAATTTTCTCCTTGCAAAAAGTTGTCTAATACCTGGGAAACGTGACAGTCAGTTGGTGCAAGGTCTGGCGAATATGGTGGATGACAGAGTACTTCCAAGTTCAGTTCCTGTAACTTAAGTAGCGTTATTTGTGCAACATGTGGTAGAGCAATGTCTTGCAAGAGAATTGGCTTGTCTCTATTGACCAATCTCGGTTATTTAATTGCAAGTTCACCGGTGCCCCAGCATGGCCACAGCTCATGAGCTGAAACTGGAATCAATCAATCAATCAATCATCATTTCATCCAATTGGTTGATGTATACATCCGTTGTTATCGACTCAACAGGTATATGAAGCTGTAGTGGATGACAACAGCGCTGGACCAATAAACAGACACCATTACAATTTTTGGTGAATATTTTTTTTTGGATTGTGTTTTGGCACTTCGTCTCTATCCATCCACCGTGCAGAACGCTTGCTATTGTTGAAAAGAATCCATTATTCATCATACATAACAATACGATGCAAAAATAGTTCGCTTTTTATGCCGTGACAGCAAATTTCAAGATGACGTGTCGTTTGATGCTCGTTCAGTTCGTAAGGGACACACATATCCAGCTTCTTTAACTCGCTGATTTGTTTCTGATGGTCCAATACAGTTGGAATCGAAACATCAAACGTTGCTGCTAACTCGCGCGTAGGTGGAGATGTAACCGCTTCCACTACAGTTTCCAACTCATCATTATTTGGTCTCAGGTCTATTACGTGGCTGATTTATCAAGATTAAAGTCACCAGACCGAACTTCTCAAACAATCGATGTATAGTGCGCTCATTCACCACATCTTCACCAAACACCTCGAGCTGTCTAGGATGCATTGGTTCCACGACGGAACTCATATTCATAAACAGCACGAATTTTTGATCTACCCATGGGTTCATAAAAATTGATTTACAAAACATAACTCACAATATAATCAGACACCATGAAATGCATTTCGAAAAGTGATGATGTAACTCTTCAAAGAATTGTCAGGATTAAACATTAGAGTTAACGATTGTCAAATTTGGTACACGAGAAAATCGAACATTTCGTTATTAATCACCTGATAACATATGTATGTACATATTTGTTTGTGCTTGCTGTTATATATACTTAGGTATATGCAAACGCATACAATATATAATCATTCCCGCAGATGTGAACGCTGATATATATATATATGTATGTGTATATATGCATGTATGCATGCAGGTATGTATGTATGTATGTATGTAGTATGTATGTATGTATGTATGTATGTATGTATGTATGTGTATGTGTATGTGGCGTGTCTGTGTGTGTGTGTACGTAAAATTTGCACACTCAGCTTCAGCCAGTCACCTGTGTTCTTCACTGTAAGATGACTTTCCCGTTAATGCCATAAACACATTTTGCCCTGAAGATTACATTGCATCCAATTAAAAAAGAAAGAAAAGAACATCGTATTGTGTTTACTATACTTTCAAGGCCATGTACTCGCGCATACATCTAGTCATTCTATCCCAGAATGTCGATCCTATTGAAGTTCTTCTCAAGAAGTATTTTCTTCTGCTGTCGTCTTTATTAACACTCTGGAGGTCCCATTATCGTGTATAAGTTCATTCTGCAGAATGAACCAATTAACAAAATAATTCAACAGTTCTCATTTACGACGAAGAATATAGCGAGAACTTCGTTTTATCAGTATTTCATCATGCCTTTCTTTCTGATTTACAATTGTTTCGTTTGCATTATTCAAAACCATTCTTAGCTAGAAGAAAAATAACTTGTAGATAACAAATATCAAGAATTTTGCAAAATTCAAGCTGTAGATAATGATATTTGTTTTAGTAAAAGTCTGTGAACGTCTTTGAGAGCAAAGCTTTTCACTAGAAGTGGTGTCCCTTTTTATGGCTGTTGGCGCTGATGCTCCTGTTGGTGGTAGTGACGGTGGTGTTTTTGCTTGTTATGTAGCCCTAGCGCACTTGTGCCCGAGCACAACACGCTTAGAATTTTAAGCAGGACAATTCCATCTATTTTATATATCTGGGATTTCCTTATCTAATGTCAGGATTGTACTTGTCTAGCAAGTAACGTGATGTGAAAGCGTGTGTTGAAGCTGAAATAGCTGTATTGTGAAAGGAATATTGTGAAACAAAGCATTTAAATTTATTTTAAATTAAAAAATTTGCCGTAAATTTGTAGTGGAACAGTGTCAGTAACCAGATCGCAGTCGTGCAGTAAGTTTTGCACATCTTGAAATAAATATAAATTTAAAGTCAATTTAAGACGTATGTGATTTTGGATTGTTTTTCCACGTTATAATTGTTAAATTTGACCTTTATTTAAGAAAGTAGCGTAAGATTTAAAAGAGATTTAGCTACTTTTCCTAACAGCATGAGGAACAACGCAAAGGCCCTGTTGGTGGCTCTCGTCTATATTCATAGTTAGTGGAGATTTGTGAAACAGAAAGTATTTTATTCAATTGATTTACTTCAGGCTTGTTGATCTTGCAATCAATTCAATTCTCGCTTGTTTATCGTTGAGATAGAACACATATATCCATAGGCCTAGTTTTCCACTGTGGTTTAATTTCAATGTCAGCTTCAAAGGTACCGATGTGCTGTTGTTTTTCAGAGATTCCATTTATTTGGATCAATATCTCAGCAAAAACTTCGTGATTATTTGCTGTTTTAAAACATTTTTGTATAGTAAATGCATATTTTCTCTCTATGAAGGATGCATTCGAGTTTGATGGTTTCCAGAAGTGTTTGAGAAATGTATCAATATATCGCAAAGTATTTTAACAGATTCCTTGTGCTGATTGTACTTCACTTATTTCAAATTGCATTGCTTCAATCTTGGTTTGATGCTAATTGTTTTCTGATATAAAGTGTGACGTCACTTTCGAGCTGATTACTTATGCCAAAGGAAATACTTGAGATCATTATTATAGTAAAGCTTCAGCCAGTGAGTCTTCCTTGCACCTTATTTATTGATCAATGGAGAACTAAAATATTGATTTCTTACATCAATAGAAAGCTAAACATTACGAAAGACTAGTAACAATTTACTTTTGTTTAGTCTCAGGACAGCTCTGATCGAGTAGACGTATGTTTGGAGGAGTTCCAGCCAGGTCTATCCTTTCTAGTCAAATATCTTAGATTTCATTAGCAAACATGTTCTTCCTTGATTTTTGAAGAAATTAGTATGTGAATTAAGGATCAATCAGCTGACATCACTAATAAGTTTGGAAACTGTACGGACTCTATTTGGTTTGGGGATGATCATGTAAATTAAAACCGACTCCTTTATATTAAACCGGTACATGTTTTGCCTATCCGAGTGGAGTAACGTTGGGGTACAAAGGCTGTTTTTAACTTTAAAAGAAAAACGGGGGTACTACTGCACGCATTCAGTTCTGACTATTTCCTACATAAGATACGAAACATAAATATACGTAAAGGAAGAAATTACGCCAGTTAACACAAAATCTCCATTATAAATCGGGTATTCATTATTTTGAGCTCCGAAGGAACAGCAAAAGCTGTTGAGTTAAAAAATTTAAAGATACGAAAGTAAATTTCATTCACTACTTTACACTGCACTTCTTTTTTATACAAGATAAAGAAGACAAGGCCCATGACCTATAAAGGTGAGTCCTTGACTGGTGAGATTGGTATACTGTGCCATCTTTTCGTTAGTTGTTTTAAGTATTTTCGTAGTCGCGATCAGCCATAAGTTCCCTCTTAATTCCTTTACATTAGATTCAGTATAACATCCTAGATATACCAGCTCCAGGATAAGAAGGCTGCAGTAGTACTCGGTTGCTACTCATTATAACTTAGTAAACTGGGGCAAGATGAATGTAAATAATTTCTTCAAGTACACAACACATCGCCCGGTTCCATGAATCTAACCCCACGACGTTATGATCATGACCCGAACACCTTGATTATTTGGCGTTACGTCTTCATAGTAGCATGCATATCCCCTGCTTTAACTGAACATATGTTTTTAGCAGACCATATTTTCTTTTAACAGACTACACCTTCCCTTTGAAAGACCATACACCACAACTTCCACAGATCATATACCTAATCAACAGATTTTATAACCATTCTTAGCATATCATATAGACACTGGGACACATTATAGTACTCTTTTTAACAGACTATATATCTTTTTCGTATCTCGCCTTTTCTACACATATCCTATATTACCACTTTAGCAGTTTCTATTCCTCCTTTTCAATGGTTTGTATTATGCCATTTTAACGGATTGTATTTCTTCCACTTTATCACCTTCAATCGAGGTAGCAAATGAACATTATACCATCTGTGTTGCCAGGTTGCAAAATTAGATTAAATTATATTGCAAAAAAGGCCGAAGACATTTTAGGTACCGATTAATTTTAAATTAATTGGCACCAATCAATATTAAATTCACCAATTCGTCAAAAAGCGCCAATTAATTTTAGATTCATTCTTATTTTCAGTTTAAGATCAGGATATTATTAAAAGAGATTAATTTATTTTACAATTAAATGTTAAAATACAAGGAAAGAATGCAATTGGGAAAATATGTGCAGTCTCTGCAACAACTTGTTTCGTTCATGCTTGCCATGTTATCAATTACTTTATTATATTCCACTTCAGTAGCCAAATGCTTTTAATGGAAAAACCGAGACCACTTATCAGACAATCCATTTCTGAATAACGGTATGACTTACTGTACTTCAACCAGTTTTATTCGAGAATAGTTCCGCAACTTCACTTGCTGTGTGTTACAATGTGGACAGAATAGAATAAATGAAACACGTCATCGGTGATAATAAATATAAAAACTACACTGATGGTCAGTTGTTCAACACATGAATTTGTACTGCCACTGGTGCTAAGTATGCCAATTATTCTTGTGCCCAGAAAGCAACGGATGTGTTGAACGATTTCAATTTGACTGCAGATGAAGTATGTCTGCAGGTCTGATAAAAAGTTCCAGTTTGTTCACACTATCTGCATAACGTTTTAAATATATAGTATCTAAATATAATACTACATTAAGAAGCTATATTTTAAAAATACTCACAAATTTTAACTGCAGTAGTTATCTAAGGTTACTAAGTAGAATTCAAGAGTGAATTTCTACGGACATAAAATAGTTTCCTTATGAAATTAAAATAATTTTTATCACCAATTTCATCATGGAATCGTTTTTCTTTTAAATTTTCTCTTCTGCTTGCATTCCGTATTAATTCCACATTTTCGAACCAACACAATTATTTAATTCTGCTTGTTTAAGTTGATATTCATACT
>NC_043001.1:48179177-48181677 GCF_006345805.1 Octopus sinensis | reverse complement strand
CTGTCATCGGCCGTTAGCTCGAAAGCAATAAAATTACAGAAGGAACATAAGAACACATATATCAGGTTACCAGAGGTGCAGTGAAAAAAATTTTAATGCGGTGATTGATTTAAGAAAGGGGGCAGCGTTACAGATGTGTGTGTGTGTGTGCAGGTATGGCAGCGTGTGCCGGAACAGAAAATGGAACCAGGAATGAACGGGTTGTTGGGGGAAGAAGAACTATATGTGAGGAAGCTGCGAATTTTGCCAGAACGCTTAAAGGTGGAATTGACGGAAGAAGGAAAAAGCAGGAGGTAACAGGTTCAAAATGTAGGGTGTGGAAGAAGCTGAGGATGGTGCTTTGTTGGGGCGGCGAGAGGCTGGTGGAATGATAGGTAATGGGAAAAGGAATGCGGTAGGTGGGATTCCGGACGGTGTCGTGAGAGGCGAGGTACGATCAATGGCACTGACGCGGGAGATGAGAGATTGAGTAATGGTGGGTGGGAAACCACATAAAATGAAGAGGCAGGTCGTATGTAGGGCCTGGGTGTCAATGTCATGATTACTACTGTAGAGGCGTCGTTACCGGGGAAAAAGGGATGTAATTCTTGGTGTGGGTAGAGTGCAAGGAGGAGGAGTCAAGACAGGAATGAGAGTCGTAGGTTTGTAGAAAACAGTTGTGGAGAGGGTGATGATGGGGTGGACGATGGAGACAGAATGTCGAGGAAATGAATGGAAATGAATGGAGACCGTAAACAAGAGAGAGAGTGAGAGAGAGAAAGAGAGAAATGGAGAGAAAGAGAGAGAGAGAAAGAGAGAGGAAGATAGACAGAGGAAGAGAGAGAGAGAGAGAAAGATAGACAGAGGAAGAGAGAGAGAGAGAGAGAAGAGAGAGAGAGAGAGAGAGAGAAGTAGGGCTAGAAGACTTGAGAAAATGTAAGAACTGAAATAATTGTCAAGTTTTTTAAGTAGTGTGGAATTAGCAATGCACCTGATGAGAAGGAAGACCTTCCATTATTTAAAGATAGCGATTCCAGTATTAGTGGCGACATGCTTTTAGACTTTGACGATGGTGAAAGTATTTAAAGAATACCAATGTTTTCCCTCTCTTCTTTACTATGTTTTTGTTTTATGTTCAACCGTAGCGCGAGCTTACATTTTATAAAATGTCTTACGCTTTGTTTTCTCTTGCAATGATATATTACTGTCGGCTATTCATGTTAATTGTAAATGACCTGTTTATCTGTTGCGATTTCTTGCTTATGTTCAACTGTACTGGTAGCTTGCTATATAAATACAGTAACGTTTTCTGTTATAGCTAAGGTACTTTTGTTTTCTCTTGTAATGTTTTATTACTGTATGCAGTTCATGTAGGATATTTTAACTATTGTGATTTCCTGCTTTATGTTCAATTGTGCTGGTAGCTTGCCTTTTATGTACATTAATGTTCTCTGCTTTAGCTAAGCTGCTTCTGTTTCTCTCTTTTAAATTACAGTATTATTATTAAAATAGTTTTTCCTGCTGTCTTATTTGCACGTTTTGTTCAATCGTTTTTCTACTATAATTTTTTCAATAAACATTAACTGCTTAAATACACTAAAATATTTTCGACTGAATATTTGCTGCTGAAAACAGGTTACGTCATATATGCCCATGTGTCTTATATGCCAATGAATACAAAAGGCTACATTACACACACATGCACACGCACACACATGCAGAGGCACACACACACGCACGCACACACACACACACACACACACACACACACACACACACACACACACACACACACACAGAGAATATAATATAATTCTTTTGATATAGGAACTAGGTCTGAAATTTTGGTGGAGGAGGCTAGTCGATTACATTAACGCCAGTGCTCATTTTAACGGCCCGAAATAATGAAAAGCAAATTTGTCCTCGACAGAATTTCAACTCAGATCGTAAAGGCGGACAAAATGCCATTAAGCATTTCTCCAAGCATGCTAACGATTCTGCCAGCTCGCCGCCTTCATATATGATATACTATAACAGTGCTCCCAAAGTGGGTAGTATCTCCCCCCCCCTGGGGGCGGTGGAAAGTTCGAAGGGGGCATTGAAAAAAGTGGGGTGATAATGGGGTACCGATTCATGTAAAAACAACAAAATAATGGGTTCATTTGGCTGTTTTATTTGTGAAATACAGTTGCTTTGAATTTGCTTCAGAAAGACGTCTATGTTTGTGGTGACGAGTTGGAGTGGGGGCGCTAGGAATGCGGCCTGGGTGTCAAGTGGGTGGCAGTCCGAAAAAAATTTAGGAACCACTGTAATTTGATATAAAGGCAGCGAGCTGGTTGAATCGTTAGCCCTTTTGACAAATTACTTAGCGGCATTTCTTTTGGCTTTACTTCTTGAATTCAAATTCCGGAAAAGTTGATTCTGCCTTTCATACTTTTAGGTCGATAAAGTCAGTACTAATAAGGCGGCGAACTGGCAGAAACGTTAACACGCTGGGCGAAATGCTTTGCGGTATTTCGTC
>NC_043001.1:48171677-48174177 GCF_006345805.1 Octopus sinensis | reverse complement strand
CAAAATTATCATCGCAATAAAATTCATAAATTACTTCTCGACGAAAATGACAATGGCAAAACATTACTCCTTAATTCACACAAGTAAAATAGGAAGGGCATAAACTGATGAGAGGATCATGTTTCTATAATGCATACATATTTATTGCATTCGACACACCTTACGACCCCTCCAGAAAATACGAAAATATTTTCGTATAAAATTTGGAGAGAAAATAACCCTGAAGGAAATTTGTATGCCAACAAAGAAGCTAATTTAAGATTAGTCTAAAAGCTAAAAATATAAGTTCTTATTGACAAATGAAATCTTTAAGTAGTACAATTATACACATGCAGAATACAAAAGTGATAACAATTCTAGGCACTACACTAATATTATGTAGAATACTTTACTTTCGATATATCACACGTACACAAACAAAATATAACTTTGCACGTACCCAAAACATACTCGGTTGTGCTACGACAGACAATAAAAATAATTCTACTGAAAATATAAATAAAGACTACAGATGATAATGATGATGATGGTGATGATAATGATGATGATGATGATGATGATGATGATGATGATGATGATGATGATGACGATGACGACGACGGCGACGACGATGATGATGGTGATGACGACGACGACGACGATGACGACGACGACGAGGACGACAATAACGGGATGATATATTTCGCATTAGGCAGTATCCTGGGGGCAATGAACTAAATATTTTTTCCCGCTACACACATACCTGGCAACAGAACTGGTAATTTAAATAAAATGAGAGCTCGTGAGAAAGAGAGAAAGAACCGAAAAGACAATGTAAGCATGAAAAGGAGAGAGAGAGAGAGGGAGAGAGAGTAGAAGAGAAGGTTGGAAGGAAAGCTTGGTCGTGCAGCCTCAATATATGTGGAAATTGGCGCGGAGTCTGGTAGTTTTGTGTATTGCCGAGATGATGGTAAATTAGATTAAAATACCGCTCTATTTTTGTTGCGCACAAATTCAGTATGCGATGTAGTATGGGATGTTTAGATAGATATCCGATCAATTCTGGGTTGCATGCTTTTTGTTTCGCAGGTCAATTTTCTGTACACTTCACATTTAATCTTTTGTTTCCTGAAATAAGTTTCAGCACAATGTCCAGAAGTAATCTAACCCTGAACCTGTCTCGTTTTGTGCAATATGGCAACAAATCAGACATTAACAGCTAATTTTTATGTTTCCATCACCATTGGCAATTATACAAGTAGTACGAAAATATAGATAAAAATAGAAGTTTGCGACTCGATTGAAGTTATTAAATCGTAAGTGGACACAATAGTGCAGGGGTGTGGAACCATTTTTAGTATCGAAACTAAATTACAATATTAAACCTAAGTGGCTCATCTGTATTAAAAAAAAAGAAGAATGAGTCATTAGGTTTTAACATCCGTATCTATGCAATAAATCTATTTATTCTTTGATTCAAAATGTGATTTTCATATAAGGTTTTGGAGGCTCATGTCTTCGAGAATATTTTCAATTATAATTCTGGCAAAATTTCGGCCACAAATGACAAGTTTTCTCACGTTGCTATAATGAATCGAGCTTATGATGTCCTTATGCAACGAGGAGTCTGACAACTTCGTTCTGATTACAGCCCGTAACAACGTCGCTTACCTAAGAAGGACTGCTTAAAACTTTTATGAAGATTACTGTGTTTATGAGTAAATAACGAGACAACATAGTTGTTGCTGCTGTGCTGTAAGTGCTTTGGTCTAGACCAGGCTTGATTGAGCAAAATAAACTTCCTATCCAAGACATTCCATATGTGAGTCTTACTTCCTCTGTTAGGATTATACACACTACTTTATCTAATGTGCTTTTTCCTGCTTAAGATGGTTTGAGGGTAATTCAGTTGCTATTTCAGCAGGTTCGACCAAAATGTTTAGGGTCTCTCACTAAGTGGTTCTCCCAAATGCCGATAAAATGATCATAGGTATTGCCATACCTGCGGATGCACTTGTAGCTGGCAAAGGGCTGGAAAATGTGGAAAATATATAAGTTACTAAAAGACGAAATAGCAAGAATATGCGCAATGATGAGAGTAACTGTAGAGGCACTCGGAGCACTAATAACCAAGTTCGAGAAATATGTCGGAGAAATTGGAATTGACATAAGAGCAAGCACAAAAAAAACTGCTCTACTGGGGACAGATAGGATTTTGAGATTGATACATGGGTGTTAAGTACCTTTTACGATATTTAACACCTAAGTAGCAAGCCATACAATTTGTAGTAAGAAACCCTGTGAGACCTTTGACAACAGCATGTTGTTCGCTCTCACAGAATTAACCAGAGCAAGTAAGACCGAGAACTCTGAGAAGTAAAATGTAAGGCCTGAAATTTTAAGGATGCGGCTAGTCGAATACATTGGCTACAGTACATGATTGGTAATTATTTCATCGACCCTGAAAGGAGGAAAGACAAGGTGAATCTTGGCGGAATTTGAACCCAAAACGTAAAGACCA
>NC_043001.1:48161677-48169177 GCF_006345805.1 Octopus sinensis | reverse complement strand
TCAGAGAAATCTCTGAGCTGATGAAGGAAAAGTGGCGTTTTACCCACAAATCCAGAAACAGACTGTCCTCGGGTATCGTATATGGATGTGATCTTTCATTGTTTTTCCCTACACCTATATGAGAGTTATTTTCTGAGTATGCATTGTCTGGAGACTTTTATTTGCAGTTGAAGAAATAGCCAAATTTTTGGCTGCTGCTATTTCCGAAAAGTTCGGTGGGTGGTAAAGTGAAGTTTTTTACTTTACCATATTTTTATAAATTAATACTTCAAATATACCGTAAATGGTCTTTACATACCGAATACTGCTTGGTCGAATTTATTAACAATTAATTAATTCTACCCCTTTTTTGATGACAATATAATGCTTTCTCTCCAAGAATTTGAACTGCAGTTTTTACCTCTGTAGAAATGTAATGCTCTATGACTCACGTGGGTGGACAGGGAGAATAATAGATCTCATTCGTATTTTTGGATTCGCTAGTACTGGTTGTCCGGCATGGCTCGTCCGATAATTAAGTATTGAACTTTTACCACGTGAGTTTTTTCAGTGAAATATTGTTGTTGAATTTGTGTTAAAACCTGTTTAAATTGTCTTGTTAAAAAATTGTTTGAACTGTTGCTGGTTTTGAACCAGGAAAACTTTGTTTTCCCCTCCGTGAGGAGGGGAACTGCTGTACATTGAAACACACGAAAAAAAAAAAAAAAAAAAAAAACACACACATTCCACGGAAAAATGAACAAAAATATTTGTTCAAAAATGTCAAAAAATGATGACGTAGTAGGTTTGCCTACACAAAAAAATGTGAAAATTGCTGAAGAAGCTAAAATTGCGGAAGGTGTGACTTCCAATGAAGCTGTGAAAACAGCAAAAGTGAATGAAGGTTCGCCGGTTAAAAAAGCTGTGAAAACGGCTAAAGTCGCGGAAGGGTTGACTTCCAATGAAACTGTGAAAACAGCAAAAGCGAATGAAGGTTCGCCGATTAAAAAAGCTGTGAAAACGGCTAAGGTCGCGGAAGGGTTGACTTCCAACGAAGCTGAGAAATCAGCAAATGTGTGTGACAAACCAAGTGAAAAAACCAAGATGTTTAACTTCGCTGCCGCTGCTGGTAGGAAGACAGAGGAAATAAAGATGGAGGAGGTGGAGTACGAAAAGTTTTTAAAAATGTTTAAAAAGGAGGGAAATAACGCGATAGCTGCCCTCCCACAAACAATTAAAGAGGAAACCGAGAAAAGGACGATAATTTATAAATCCTATGTAATAAAAGAGAAGAAAATTGAAAGGATAACCAAAGACCAAGCCGAGAAATGCCTTAAACCAGTGTGGAGTGATATGGACTACGTTACGTTGGGGAGAAAGTTTGCAACAATAGAGGTGCACTTCAGAAATGAAGAAACGGCAAAAAAACACTCCCTAACACCAATAAAGACGGAGGAAATAATATTATTACCCTCGTATTTGGGGAGGAGAACCACAAAAATCAGAGTGGAGGACGTGCCGCCACAGGTCGACGTGAGGTGGTTGCTTCCAGCACTGTTAATGGGGCTGGAAGAGAAAATAACAGTGATAAAATCAGAAGAGTGATAAAGGAAAACTGGAGAGGACAAGCATTGCACGTGGTGGTGCAAGCGACCCGGAGGCAATGGAGGAAGTTCCAGAAGGAATACAATTCGGGGAAGAAATTAACTTGCGGGTGGTGGTGGAGGGGCGAAAGCACGTTGCTACGGATGTGGCGAGATAGGTCACATCCGTATGGAATGCCCCACCAGCAAGAAAGAGGAAGAAAGAAAAAGACAGAAGAAGAAGCAGAGAAAAAAACAGAAGAAGAAGAAGAGAACGATTTCACAACGGTGAGGCGGAAGAAAACGCCAAAGAGAAAGAATGCGGACACAAGCCCACCAACCCTGGCACAATCAAAAAGAAATCCAACTCTCAGGGGGGAAAACCATCTCCACCCAACCACGGTTCCCCACAAAAAGAGAAGCCCCCACCCAATCCACCCCCACCCCTCAGTGCCGAGCATTACCCTCCTCCATTTCAACCCCCTCCTCGTGTTCCTCCCCATCATACTCCCCGGGGTCCTCCCCATCACCCCCACAAAGCCCACAAAAAAGCAGATTTACAGAAGCCCAAATAGTATATGCGGCAATAGACAAAAATAATGACCGACTTAAAAGTGGAATGGGAAATATCCCAAGCGCAGAAAGGGTGAAAACCCACAGAAATCTACAAAAAAATGTAGAAATTTATAAATTGGACTTACGGAACTTTAACATGTTAAATGCACAGTTCGCAGGGGACATAAAGGGTCCGCGACTCGAAGTGGACGAGTCACTGATTAATGCGGACTTCCCCGCCACGACCACCAAAGAAAAACGGAATAAAGGTAAGTAATGTCTCATATTCGTGTAGGGTGTTTGAATGTTCGTGGCCTGATGCAGAGCTGGAAGCAAGGGCGCTTCCTAAATGACATCAGGTCACGGGATTTAGATGTTGTCGTTGCCACAGAAACCCGGTTAAAGGGGCCAAGAGATCTGCTCCGCTGTTCAACGGTTACGAGAGTGTCATCTCTCCGAACCCGTCGGTCAGCGGAAGCGGGGTGTTGGTCCTGTGTAAAAAGACCGGGTTTCTGAGAAAAAGTTGATTTTTACGGATCCGGAAGGTAGGCTGGTCGTCATTGAGTTGACGTTCAGTAGCCGTAAGACAATCAGGCTGGTTGCGGTTTACGCTCCCCCCGTAAGGGGAAAAGTGATTATTATCGGAACCTGGAGAAGTTTCTGAGTACATCGTGCCCAGTAGTAATGTTAGGGGACTTCAACACAATCTGCGATGTGCGGGTAGACTGTGAAGGCTCGCGAACAGACAGAAAAGGAAATACTTGCTTCCTGGATCTACTAAGACGTTTTGAGCTGGTAGATCCATATAGACTGGAACATCCGGGCGCTCCACTGTGGACGTGGTCAAATAGCGACGGATCGGTAAAGTCGTACATAGACAGGATATTAATTAGGAAGGTAGATAAGAACCTAGTTAAGAGTCCACAACTCCATATAGTCAGCTACAGTGACCACAAGATGGTCACCTGTAGGCTAGACGTAGATAAGATAACTAGAGGTCCTGGTTACTGGAAACTTAATACGTCCCTTTTGGCGATTAAGAGTACAGGGACAGGATTAGGTTAATAATCCAGAGGGCCATGACCGGCTCCATTTGTAACAACAAATGGTGGTATGCCCTTAAGCGAGCCATAAAATATGAGTCCGTTAGATATAGTACTAATCTTGTGTAGCTAGAGAGGCTAGAAAGGTAACTACACACTAGTTAAGGACTTAGAGGAAGCAATGCGAACTGGCAATGCAGACCAGTGAAGGTCAAGAGACTGGTTCTTAACCAGCACCTCGAAGCCAAACACATGGGTTGCATTGTCAGGGCTAGACAACGTACGATGGGGAGCGAAGGAATCAAGGCTGCAGGATGGGCCCGAGTGGTGGAAGCCCAACGTGGCAATGATGCTACAATTCGATCTCTGGCGAACCAACAAGGTATGTTGACAGACGAGCCCGAGGAGATGTGTCAAGCTTTTCAGGACCACTTCGCCCAGCTTTTCGGGGGGAGCGGCGGACCGATAGGGGGAGTACCTTACGGACCTCCTCGACGGGCTGCCGCGCCTCTCGGGGCAGGATGCGAAGTGTAGTGAGGAGCCGATCACACCTGAGGAGGTAATAGAGGCCATGGCGGACTGCGGTGCAGGTAAGGCGCCGGGACTGGATGGTCTACCCTACGAGCTTTATAAAAGTATGCCGGACTTGTTCGGGGACTTACTGACGGGCGTCTACGCAAACTGGCAGCAGAATGGGTTTATCCCCAGGTCTGTGCGCCGGGGAGTGGTGACGCTAATCAGGAAGGACCAGAGCAAGGGGGATGTAATAGATAATTTCAGGCCCATCACTCTGCTTAACGCAGAGTTGAAGATTTTGGCCAAAGTGTTATCGAACAGATTGGCGCGTGTCGCGAATGGACTGATTGGGAAAGCGCAAACGTGCGCCGTACCGGGCAGAGCCATTCAGGATAATCTCCATCTTATTAGATACACGATAGAGGGAATAAATAACGATCCCGGCAAGGGAGGGGCAGTGGTCCATTTAGACCAGTCTAAAGCGTTCGATAGGGTCGACCATCACTACCTGGTGTCCGTTCTGGCTCAGTTCGGCCTAGGTCTTGGCTTCCTCAGGTGGATCATCGAAATGTATGACAACGCCGACTCGGTAGTTCAGGTGAACGGCTTTCTTTCTAAGCCGTTCAAGGTCAAACGCTCGGTTCGCCAGGGATGTCCGCTCTCCCCGCTTTTGTATGTAGTGGCCCTGGAGCCGCTGCTGCGAAGACTGAGCGGCATCCCGAGGCAACCAGGACGTGATATGTCGGTTTCGGCGTACGCGGATGACATCACTATCATCGTGACTGAAGTGGACCACCTACGTAAAGTAGGCAAGGCCATAGAGGTTTACGAGACGGTGACAGGAGCAAAAGTTAATCGTGAAAAGTCGGTCGGCTTGCAACTCGGCACCTGGAGAGGCAAGTCGATGCCTCCAGACAGCGTCGTGGGACGTTGGACGGAGGGCCCGATTAAGTTGCTCGGGGTTTGGTTCGGTCCGGACCTCCAAATAGAGAAGAGAACTGGAGCGAGGTATCGAGCAAGGTGGCTGCAATAGTCAAGATTTGGTCTTGGCGGTGGTTATCCTTGAAAGGTAGGGCGGAGGTGGCCAATGTGTTTATAGCATCGGTGATCACCTACCGCCTTGCCGTCGTGCCTTGCCCGGATTCGTGGTTGACCAAGTTGGAGAGACAGCTCTTTCGCTTCTTGTGGAAGGGCTCGAAACCGCTTGTGAGACGCTCTGTCTGCTGTCAAAAACCGTTACAGGGTGGACTAGGGATGCCGTGGCTAATGATGCGCAGAAATGCGCTGAGGCTAAGGCACCTGTGGCTCCATCTGGGTAGTGAACGGGTGTGGTCTCCGCTGGCGAAACAGATGTTCCCCAGGTTCACCAGTTTCGGTGGCCGGGAGGACTGGTATAATCGCAGATCGAAGTTGGGTACGTGGTATACGGAGTGTCGCAAGGCACTCCGACTATTCCGTCGCTCGGGTAATGCCTGCGGCAGTGGTTCTACCGCTGTGTTTTATAGAGGGTTTGTAGAGGCCGGTGACGATGATACGCTAGGGGAGCCCTAGGTTTCGACGATAATCAGCTGGCCAGTCTGTTCCAAAGTACATTCGGGCCGAAGACACTGGATAATTTCCAGAAGTCTTTGGCTTGGCAGTGCTACCGAGGAGCCTTACCTGTTCGGGACAAGCTTGCAAGGCACGGTTGCCAAGTCAGCCCGACCTGTACGAGATGTGGGCGAGAACGGGAAACCGTCTCGCACGCGATCGTGCAGTGTTCGGGGGTGAAAGATATGTGGGATTGTGCCGAACAACTAATGTCAGGCGAACGAAGAGTACAGCTATCAGCCGAATCTATTGTAAAAATCAGCCCACCTGATTTCTTAACGAAAGAAGGTAAGTTTTGTTTTCTCGCCGTGGTTTCAACTGCGAAACAGGTAGTATGGAAGACAAGGATGAAAGGAATGATAACAGGCGACTTCATCTCTGGTTCAAGTCTGGTGGAATATTTTAAATTCCACCTAAAAAGACATATAGAACTGGAGAGAAGGAGCCTGAGTAAGAAAGTGTTTGATGAAAGATGGAAAAATGTGGAGAGTAAAAGATCCCTCACAAATGTGAGATAGGAAGGAAATAAGGAAACCACAAGGCTAAGTGTCGTGGCGGGGAGCATGGGGTCGCGGACCCGCCCCACTGCATCTTGTATTTTGTTAATTGTATCTATTGTGTAACCATTCGATTTATTTTTCATTTCCGATTTTTAAACCGACCCCAAATGTTCATAATTATTTTTTCTCATCATTCGTGATTGTATGTATTCTCTATGTCGCCCCTAGTGGGTAATAAAGAAATGGGCATGGTTTGTCCGATGTTACAGATATCTGACGGGTATGTTTGATTCTTAGTATTTTCAAATCTAAATCAGAAGAAATCTCTGAGCTGATGAAGGAAAAGTGGCGTTTTACCCACAAATCCAGAAACAGACTGTCCTCGGGTATCGTATATGGATGTGATCTTTCATTGTTTTTCCCTTACACCTATGTGAGTTATTTTCTGAGTATGCATTGTCTGGAGACTTTTATTTGCAGTTGAAGAAATAGCCAAATTTTTGGCTACTATTTCCGAAAAGTTCGGTGTGTGGTAAAGTGAATTTTTTTACTTTACCATATTTTTATAAATTAATACTTCAAATATACCGTATGGTCTTTACATACCGAATACTGCTTGGTCGAATTTATTACACTTAATTAATTCTACCCCTTTTTTGATGACAATATAATGCTTTCTCTCCAAGAATTTGAACTGCAGTTTTTACCTCTGTAGAAATGTAATGCTCTATGACTCACGTGGGTGGACAGGGAGAATAATAGATCTCATTCGTATTTTTGGATTCGCTAGTACTGGGTGCCTGGCATGGTTTGTCCGATGTTACAGATATCGGACGGGTATGTTTGATTCTTAGTATTTTCAAATCTAAATCAGAAGAAATCTCTGAGCTGATGAAGGAAAAGTGGCGTTTTACCCACAAATCCAGAAACAGACTGTCCTCGGGTATCGTATATGGATGTGATCTTTTATTGTTTTTCCCTTACACCTATATGAGTTATTTTCTGAGTATGCATTGTCTGGAGACTTTTATTTGCAGTTGAAGAAATAGCCAAATTTTTGGCTACTATTTCCGAAAAGTTCGGTGTGTGGTAAAGTGAAATTTTTTACTTTACCATATTTTTATAAATTAATACTTCAAATATACCGTAAATGGTCTTTACATACCGAATACTGCTTGGTCGAATTTATTAACAATTAATTAATTCTACCCCTTTTTTGATGACAATATAATGCTTTCTCTCCAAGAATTTGAACTGCAGTTTTTACCTCTGTAGAAATGTAATGCTCTATGACTCACGTGGGTGGACAGGGAGAATAATAGATCTCATTCGTATTTTTGGATTCGCTAGTACTGGGTGCCTGGCATGGTTTGTCCGATGTTACAGATATCGGACGGGTATGTTTGATTCTTAGTATTTTCAAATCTAAATCAGAAGAAATCTCTGAGCTGATGAAGGAAAAGTGGCGTTTTACCCACAAATCCAGAAACAGACTGTCCTCGGGTATCGTATATGGATGTGATCTTTTATTGTTTTTCCCTTACACCTATATGAGTTATTTTCTGAGTATGCATTGTCTGGAGACTTTTATTTGCAGTTGAAGAAATAGCCAAATTTTTGGCTACTATTTCCGAAAAGTTCGGTGTGTGGTAAAGTGAATTTTTTTACTTTACCATATTTTTATAAATTATATATATATATATATATATATATATATATATATATATATATATA
>NC_043001.1:48154177-48159177 GCF_006345805.1 Octopus sinensis | reverse complement strand
GTGGGATGATACACAATGCAGACAAACAAATATATACATGTAATCCCAGGTAAATCCAAGTAACTTTCCCGCACAGACAGACAGACACACACACACACACACACACACACACACATACCTTGTCACTGATTACAGAATACGCAGTGTATGGGGATATTGATCAACATATTGAAACATCGATCCAATACCTAAGAGATCACAGAAACAGTTGTAAGACATTATTTACTCCTACTTGTCACTACTTTCATTCACTTTTACGTTAAGATCTTCAATATGATCTGATAAGCCTGTCCTGACTTGTCCTTACTTTTTCTTTAATTTATATATATATATATATATATATAGTGATAGACACACGCGCGTACACACACACATATGAATGTATATTGATAGATACACAAGTGTATATTGTATCTATCTATCTATCTATCTATCTATCTATCTATCTATCTATCTATCTATCTATCTATCTATCTATCTATATATATATATATATATATAATATTATATATATATATGTCTGTGTTTGTATATATATATAGAAATGCATATATGTATCTATGCATATACATGCATATATAAATGTATAAATTAATCTGCTATGTATGGACGATATGTATGCTTGTAAGCATGTGTGTATGCATTTATATACGTGTGTATGTATGCATGTATGTATGTATGTGGTGTATGTATGCATGTATGTATGTATGTGTGTATGTTATGTATGTATGTAGGTATGTATGCATGCATGTGTTGTATGTACAACTTGTACGGTTCCGAGCTCGGTGGTTTTTATACTCGTTACTAATATTCTTTTTGATGACGTTGATAGTATATTTCCCATGTGACAAAGCTTAGCGTTCAAAACGACATTGGAGGGCACAGAATCTGGATATTACACACACACACACACACACATGCACATGCACACACATACAACACCGCAGACATGCACACTCACACACACCGCACGTGCACAGACACACACACACAGACGTGAACAAACACACCACCATACGGGCGCACACCCAAACACGTAAGTCATAATACACTATGTTAAACAGATAAAAGCATGTAACACATATGCATTCATAGAGACATAATACATACTATATACTATATACATATATACATACGTAAATTCATATATATATATATATATATATATATATATATTATATATTATATATGTCTGTGTTTGTATATATATATAGAAATGCATATATGTATCTATGCATATACATGCATATATAAATGTATAAATTAATCTGCTATGTATGGACGTATATGTATGCTTGTAAGCATGTGTGTATGCATTTATATACGTGTGTATGTATGCATGTATGTATGTATGTGTGTGTATGTATGCATGTATGTATGTATGTGTGTATGTATGTATGTATGTATGTATGTATGCATGCATGTGTGTATGTACAACTTGTACGGTTCCTGAGCTCGGGTGGTTTTTATACTCGTTACTAATATTACTTTGATGACGTTGATAGTATATTTCCCATGTGACAAAGCTGTAGCGTTCAAAACGACATTGGAGGGCACATAATCTGGATATTACACACACACACACACACAGATGCACATGCACATGCACACACATACACACACGCAGACATGCACACTCACACACACGCGCACGTGCACAGACACACACACAGACGTGAACAAACACACACACATACGGGCGCACACACAAACACGTAAGTCATACATACACTATGTTAAACAGATAAAAGCATGTATACACATATGCATTCATAGAGACATAAATACATACTATATACTATATACATATATACATACGTAAATGCATATATATACATATATATATATATATATATAATATATTATATATATATATTATAATATGTTTGTGCGTTTCCATATTTGTTCACACCCAGTAATTACACAGTTATCTAAGCAGAACGAAAAACACACGTGGGATCTCAAGCTGTTTATTTAACTAAACACTCTAACAGCATTATTGCTGCGAACTGTAATCTACCATGTAGAATCGAACATACGCACACGCAAGGACACATACACGTGTACACATAAGTACAAGTATACACCAAATACCCATGTCAGGTGAGGTAGTCTACAGGTCATCCTGGAAGGCCAATTTCCAACGCCAACAATACTTAACTCTGTTGACTATCAAACTGGTTGTGTTTAGTTTACTAATCGTTTGTTTGTCGTGCGGATCGGGAATCTTAAGTACATTTACATTTAAGTCATACATACACTATGTTACACAGATAAAAGCACGTATACACATATGCATTCATAGAGACATAAATACATACTATATAATATATGCATATATACATACGTAAATGCATATATATATATATACATATATATATAATTGCAGCGTGGAAGGTGTTTGTAAGCCATTTAAGAAACACACAAAAGCCGTTCGATTCACTTCAACATTTAAGTTTAATTTGTCAAAATATTTTCGTCGCTAAAATCCGCGACCTGTTCACTGACAAAAATCCGTGCAGCACGATTTTTTCAGTGAACAGGTCGCGGATTTTAGCGACGAAAATATTTTGACAAATTAAACTTAAATGTTGAAGTGAATCGAACGGCTTTTGTGTGTTTCTTAAATGGCTTACAAACACCTTCCACGCTGCAATTGTTTTCGTTTCAGCACACGATCTCAGATCAAATCACTTGCTATGCGAGTACATCTCCATATATATATATATATATATATATATATATATATACACACATACACACACACTCATATATATACACACGCACATACACTCACACACAAACTCACACACACACACACACACACACACACACACACACACACACACACACACACACACACACACACACACAACTACAAACTCACAGATACACCAAGTGTCGTCTAAATTAAGCAGAAATGAAAATAACACGGACATCTCATTTTAACAGATATATTTACCAAAATAACATAAAAATGTCTTGCAATAGTTAAGAGTAAATTTATTCCATAAAATCACCATTGGCTTCAACCACAGACCTGCAGACGATTTTTCAGAATCTCCTGCAACTCTTTTGGACAGTCTCCTTGTTTCAGTAGGTGAATGCGATATTAAGAATTGCCTTCAGTTCATCTTTGGTGTTACAAGGAGTTTTTTGGTCTCTCGCTCAACTGCGCCCCACACATAATAACCAAGGCGGTTGCATTCTGGAGAGTTAGGTGACCAGATTTTAGGGGTAATGTGGTACTCATGCTTGTGTGGCATGATGCAAAGTCCTGTTACCAGACATAGGGTCTTCCAGCAGGCATCCTCTTGACCCAGGGCAGCACTACTTCCTCCAGGCACTTGATGTAGGCCCCCGTGTTGAGTCTGGGGCCGTGTGGGAAGATGAATGGAGGCATAACAATGCCACCACCAGTGATCACTCCAATCACCATGTACTCAGATTACACTGTTCACAGATTGACATTCAAACTCACTGATATGTTTCTATTGATGCTTCCGGCGCAAATGCCAAGCAATTACAGCATTTCCCAATTTCTGGCTGAGTGAATTGCGTCATGGTGCCGTTTTGTTCTTACACACACACACACACACACACATAGATATATACATACATAAAAACCACATATATATATATATGTGAATATATATGTATGTATGTATGTATGTATGTATGTATATGTATATATATATATATATATATATATATATTATATATATATATAGTCATACGATATAGTGTATATTTAAACACAAGGAATCCACTTATAGTGAATTCAATTTTATCCGTTATTTATGTGGTTTACAGAACCTAGCTGTTCTTTCTAGCGTGTCGAATTCCCTATAAGTGGATTCCTTATGTGTTTAAATATACACTATATCGTATGACTAATATATAGTCATCTCGACTAATTTTTTTTTGCACGTAAGACCACTGGAAATGTAAATTTTGATTGAATGTTTTAATTTTAATTAAATTCCATTTCCCTTTGACATTATATATAGAGATATATTCATATGTACTCTTTACTCTTTACTTGTTTCAGTCATTTGACTGCGGCCATGCTGGAGCACCGCTTTTAGTCGAACAAATCGACCCCGGGACTTATTCTTTGTAAGCCCAGTACTTATTCTATCGGTCTCTTTTGCCGAACCGCTAAGTGACGGGGACGTAAACACACCAGCATCGGTTGACAAGCAATGCTTGGGGGACAAACACAGACACACAAACATATGCACACACACTCATATATATATATATATATACATATATACGACAGGCTTCTTTCAGTTTCCGTCTACCAAATCCATTCACAAGGCATTGGTCGGCCCGGGGCTATAGCAGAAGACACTTGCCCAAGATGCCACGCAGTGAGACTGAACCCGGAATCATGTGGTTGGTTAGCAAGCTACTTACCACATATATATATGACTGTGTGTGTATACGCATACACCCCGCACGCACTGTCACACACATAAATGTACAGATTATATCGTAAGTGATGTAGTATTTCAATGGACTGCTAGTTACGCTGAAAAGTTGATCACAACCATATGTAATCGTGTCTATCTTTATGCTTCACCGGTGTTGCATCGATGTTATTCCCCTTTTTCGTCCCCTAAACAATCGGTTCGACAAGAAGAGTGCTATTAAATAAGTAGCATATTTAAATACTGGTGTCGTAATGGCCAACTAAACCCACGAATACAAAAAGGCAGGACTTCATTACGGCTGAAACAAGTTACAGCATATAATGTCTGGGTGGTTGAGTTATTCTCATATATCTCAGTGTGATATTTTATTATTTTCAGTGAAATTTGTTAGATAGAAACTAAATTTGTATCTACATTGTTTTATTTTGATGGTATATATATATATAACAATAGACAATAGCAATTAACAAATAACAAATAAAATAACTACGCGTACTGATCTCGTGATACATGTTCTTTTATTTTCATTTCGAAGTCATGAGGTAAAATCTGTGTCGCTTA